>NC_136794.1:51441567-51454067 GCF_951216825.1 Electrona antarctica
TCTTAGGTTGTGACCAGGCTTTTCTCTCAGTCTTAGGTTGTGACCAGGCTTTACTCTCTGTCTTAGGTTGTGACCAGGCTTTTCTCTCTGTCTTAGGTTGTGACCAGGCTTTTCTCTCAGTCTTAGGTTGTGACCAGGCTTTTCTCTCAGTCTTAGGTTGTGACCAGGCCTTTCTCTCCGTCTTAAGTTGTGACCAGGCTTTTCTCTTTGCAGATAAGTAAGGCTGGGACTGAGGCTACAGATAAGTAAGGCTGGGAGTGAGGCTACAGATAAGTAAGGCTGGGAGTGAGGCTACAGATAAGTAAGGCTGGGAGCGAGGCTACAGATAAGTAAGGTGGGAGCGAGGCTACAGATAAGTAAGGTGGGAGCGAGGCTAGAAAGCTGTGCACGGCTCAGAAATGAAGAAAACGATGTTGTCTCCTCCAGTAAAATATGTATTAATAAATTATGCATATATTGTATAAGCTGACTCTATACGCGCAATAATGAAGATAAAAATAATAATACAATAATATAATATGAAATGAAATGAAATTGCAGAGTTGCTGAACAGCTCCATATATGCAGATCTAGGTGATGATCCAGTCTTCTCCATGTATGGCTATCCAGGGTTTGATGAGGTCAGTGTCGTGATCTTCATACATGGAGACGGCCATATATGGAGCGTGTCACGAGGCGTGACGGACCGACAGTCTATTTAAATGAAACACAACACAGGCTCACGTTGCCAGAGAACATATTTAAATGAAACAACACAGGCTCACGTTGCCAGAGAACATATTTAAATAAAACACAACACAGGCACACGTTGCCAGAGAACATATTTAAATGAAACACAACACAGGCTCACGTTGCCAGAGAACATATTTAAATGAAACACAACACAGGCTCACGTTGCCAGAGAACACATTTAAATGAAACACAACACAGGCTCACGTTGCTTAGAGAACATATGATTTTATTGATTTATTATTTTTTGTTCATATTGGTTCGTAAGCAGCACAGTCTGCAATCCCTGCCTTTTCCCCTTTTTATTATTATTACTCACAGATAGAGGGCGACATTATTTTGGCAATTATCATAATATATCATTCTGTCCTTAGAACACAACAAAGCTTCCGCACAAAAAAAAAGGAAAAAATAAAAACAAGATAACTTTACGTAAACGTTCCAACGACAAGATGGAGGCTGACTGGCCTCGTGTCTCCCTCAGAGAGAGGCGAGCACGCCCCCTCCTACAGACCACGCCCCATTATACAGACCACGCCCCCTCATACAGACCACGCCCCATTATACAGACCACGCCCCATTATACAGATCACGCCCCCTCATACAGACCATGCCCACATCATACAGACCACGCCCCCTCATACAGAACACACCCCCTCACACAGATCACGCCCCCTCATACAGACCACGCCCCTCATACAGACCACACCCCCATCATACAGACCACACCCCCTCATACAGACCACACCCCCATCATACAGACCACACCCCCTCATACAGACCACGCCCCCTCACACAGACCACGCCCCTCATACAGACCACGCCCCACTTACTAAAATGAAGATTCCATGCTCGCCAGGGATAGGGAGTTCTACAGATCTAATACAACATGTTATACAGATCTAATCTCTGCACCAACCGATCTATATTGCACACACACACACACACACACACACACACACACACACACACACACACACACACACACACACACACACACACACACACACACACACACACACCATTAATTTAACTTCCATAAAACAGAAATAATGTACAATAATAAAACAAAACCACAATAAAACAAAATTAAATACATAAAATAAGAGGTTGTTTTTTTTACATTTATTTTCTTACACTAGACTACACTAGACACTAGACTACACACACACACGCACACACACACACACACACACACACACACACACACACACACACACACACACTAACAGAAAGGAGACAGATACAGTAATGGGGGGGGGGGGGGGTAGCGTCCTACACTGTAAAATCCGGCAGGGTCTTAATGTAACTCAAATGGACCCCAAACTCAGCGTCGCTCGTCACAAAGAGGCACCATTTTATTGAGTATTATTTTTTATTTTAAGAAAAAAGGCCATTTTCAGAATGTCTTGAGGACGTGGCGGGGTAGGTTGACAACACACACAACATCCACAAGAGGGAGCCAAACACAAAGCAAAAAAACTACAAAACAAGCTCACAGGAAATAAAAACTACAGTTTGAATCACAAAGGCTTTTTCACGTTTCTTCATCTTTTTCTTTTACATTATTAACAACACAGAGACGACGAGAAGGTTCGTTAACAGCAACATTTAGACAGAAATAATTAAAATAAATAAATCACTGCGATTTTCTTTTTTCCTGCGTCGCACTTTTTAAACACAGCAGTTCGTCTCAGCCAGCGGAGAAATAAATATACAATAAATAAAATAAAGTTTTACCATCGTTTTTTAGACTTTATAGAACATTTTACATTTAATATTATACAACAAAATAAATAATGTTTTTCAATATGGCCTTGTTATTCTGGAGGTTGGTGGGGTGGGGGGGTGTGAGGGGGTGTGAGGGGGAGGGTGGGGGGGTGGGTGGGGGGCGGTGCAAAGGGCTTGGCATCACAGCTATATCTGATCTCTAAATACAAATACGTCTGAAAAATGAATCAAGAGGATTTGGGAATATAGGAAAGAATGTGACACAAAATGAAGGCAAGAAAACCTTCAAACTCATCTTTAAGAAAAACACATTCATATTGTGATTATTGCCATTTTGCCACTGTTAATTCAGGTAGACTTGGGGTGTGTGTGTGTGTGGGGGGGGGGGGGGCATGTGGGGGTGTGTGTGCGCCCGCGCGGTGTGCCCGTGTGGGGGTGGGGCTGAGGCCAGATGTTGTGACAGCTGTGTCGCATGTTGAGGTGCTTTTGATCATGTAGTCCCTGTGTGTGTGTGTGTGTGTGTGTGTGTGTGTGTGTGTGTGCGTGCGTGCGTGCGTGCGTGCGTGCGTGCGTGCGTGCGTGCGTTTGGCGTGCGTGTGTGCGTGCGTGCGTGCGTGCGTGCGTGTGCGCGCGTGTGTGTGTGTGCGTGTCTCATTAGTGCCTGTTTATCAGCCGTCCATCTGGATGAAGCTTTTTAATGGAGAGACTATCAATATTTCACAACCTCCCCTGTTGGTCGCCGCTGGTACCACAAGCACTGGGCTGTGGAAACACAGATTGTTAATTTAGGAAGAAAAGTAAGTAGCCATAACTTTGCAGTAAAAATACATCTTTTTTTACCTGAAGTCAGCTTGTGGTACCTGGCCGTACTGCAGTCATGACCTGAAGTCAGCTTGTGGTACCTGGCCTTACTGCAGTCATGACCTGAAGTCAGCTTGTGGTACCTGGCCTTACTGCAGTCATGACCTGAAGTCAGCTTGTGGTACCTGGCCGTACTGCAGTCATGACCTGAAGTCAGCTTGTGGTACCTGGCCTTACTGCAGTCATGACCTGAAGTCAGCTTGTGGTACCTGGCCTTACTGCAGTCATGACCTGAAGTCAGCTTGTGGTACCTGGCCGTACTGCAGTCATGACCTGAAGTCAGCTTGTGGTACCTGGCCTTACTGCAGTCATGACCTGAAGTCAGCTTGTGGTACCTGGCCGTACTACAGTCATGACCTGAAGTCAGCTTGTGGTACCTGGCCTTACTGCAGTCATGACCTGAAGTCAGCTTGTAGTACCTGGTCTTACTGCAGCGGTGGCCGAACGGATTGCGGAGCGGTCTTGATACCGGAAGGTCGCCAGTTTGAATCAGCGGTCCGACACGTTAAAATTACCACCGCTGAAGTGCCCTTGAACAAGGCATTGAACCACTATATGAAATGTTCTATGAGCAGGGCCTGGCTGGAAACAAGTTGTTGAGCTTAGCCCAGATACCCTGGGTAAATATAGTAATCATTTCATATATAGTAATCAGTCATGACCTGAAGTCAGCTTGTGGTACCTGGCCGTACTACAGTCATGCGAGTGCTAAGTTGGAATCGTGTCGGACAGCAAATGTAGCAAACTGTATGGAGTGTGTTGTTGCTGCGACAGAGAAAGTGAAACAGTGAAAACATGCAAACTGTTTGGGGATTTTGAATACTGTTTGTCTGCATGTATTTTATAATGGCTGAGAGGCGTAGTGAGACACGCCGCTTGGAGGAGTGTCATTATGGCGGTCCGTGGGGTTTATTGGTGTACATTTGGGGGTCCTTGACATGAAACGGTTTGGGAACCACGGCTGTAAAGGAACTGAACAGAACTCATCCGAAGACGAAGTGAAACAGGGACGGGACATATTGCTACAGATTGTTTTGACACACGTGCGGATCCAAGCCCTTCGCACTCCTACATCCGCACTCCGGGTTTTCCCTCCTCCCCCGGTGTCGGATCGGATGCCGTGGGGGGGGGGGGGGGGGGGGGGGTCTGGGTGGGGGGGATGGTGGGTGGTGACACTGCTGGTGTGTCATACCGAGAAGAAAACATACCCAAGATACTTTTTTTGAAAATACACGTTGGACCTTAAAAATATATTTGCGCAAATATGATACCGTTAGCTATATTTGTTTTATTTATTTTTGGCCCACTGACTCAAAGTGTGTTTTCTCTTGGGGGTAAAATCTCTTTTGTTGTTTTCTGTATATATGTAACGCCCGGGATTCAAACTCAGGTCTCCCATGTTGAAAGTCCAACATCTTAACCACTAGTCCAAAGGGATATCCCTGTGTTCTGGGGGAGATATTAGGCTTTTTACATCATCAGGCTGACGGTGCGTTCACACGGGGAGAGGAAACGATGCAAAGACGCGTTGTGAGCCCATGTGGAGCAGCTACGTGTTACCAGCTACCAGCTAGCAGGTAGCTGGTAGCTGGTAACACGTAGCTGGTAGCTAGCAGGTAGATAGCAGGTAGCTGGCTGGTAGCTGGTAACACGTAGCTGGTAGCTAGCAGGTAGCTAGCAGGGAGCTAGCAGGTAGCTGGCTGGTAGCTGGTAACACGTAGCTGGTAGCTAGCAGGTAGCTGGCTGGTAGCTGGTAACACGTAGCTGCTCCACATGGACTCACAACTCACTACCTGCTAGGATGCATCGATGCGTCTCTGCAACGTCATGTCACTGCATGGCTTCCTTTGACAACGAGCGGGTAGACTGCATCGTTTAATCTGCCCTGCACACTGCGCAAAAAGCATGGAATACGGATGTGTATATTACAGGAAACTCCCGTTAAACTTTCCAACAAACTCCGGTAAACTCCCGAATTGTACCATCACACCTGTATATTACCGTATATTAACTGTATATGCTGCTAAACTTGAGGTTTACGGTAAAATCTAGTGCCCATAATTGCTGTTCACGCAGTGCTGTGTGAACGCACCATGAGGCTCTGAGCCACTCTGCTAAATATAGATAGATTTATATATTTTTTTTGAGAGGTATGACATATATTTCCTGTCGGTATGATGATGATGTGTGGTGTTTTTATTTTTTTAAGGCAAGTCCACACCAGACCAGACCAGACCAGACCAGACCAGACCAGACCAGACCAGACCAGACCACAGTGGTGTATAAAGTAACCGAGTACATTTACTTAAGTACAATTTTGAGGTATTTGTACTTTTCTGGAGTACTTCCAACTTGCAACCCCTTTAGTTCTACTCCACTACACCTCGGAGAACAAGTTGTTGTACTTTTTACTCCACTACATTTATTTGAAAACTTTGTTAATTTGTAGATTTTGATTATTATTACAAAACGTACAGTAACCACCTCAGCCCCTATATACATTTCGGACATTTGTAAACAGCAGATCTACAAGCCCACAATGTGTCGTGTTGAGACGCATTGTGGGCTTGTAGATCTGCTATATTCATAAAATATATACATTATTGAAAACTTGAAATGAGACATTCTGCACAATGAGTAACTTTATACTTTTGGGTACTTTAAGTACGTTTAGATGCCAATACCTTTAGTACTTTTAACGGAAGTACATTTGGGAATTTAGGGCATTTAATTATTGTAATGGAGTAGTTCTATATTGCAAGTTTTGATACTTTTTTACTTAAGTAAAGAATCTGAGTATACTTTTTTCTACCACTGCCAGTAAGCAGGCCAACGATTGGTTGGCATGACGACACACACTATCATTCACATGAGGGACGGCGGTTGGCTCGCTGGGGCCTAGCGGGTCGGTCCTACATGAGGGACGTCTGTTGGCTCGCTGGGGCCTAGCGGGTCGGTCCTACATGAGGGACGTCGGTTGGCTCGCTGGGGCCTAGCAGGTCGGTCCTACATGAGGGACGGCGGTTGGCTCGCTGGGGCCTAGCGGGTCGGTCCTACATGAGGACGTTGGCGCGCGTGTCGGGCAGCCTGAGCGCCACCAGGCCGCCGCCCACCAGCACGGAGGACGCCATCAGGATGGGGATGGCCTTGGTTATGCCCACCAGGCTGCCGAAGATAAGGTTCCCCAGCACGGCCGCCAGCTTGCACAGAGCGTTGCAGAACCCGAAGCCGGTTCCTCTGTGGAGGAGGAGGAGAGGAGGATGGTTAGTTACTGGTCCAGAGGACTAGTTACTGGTCCAGAGGACTAGTTACTGGTCCAGAGGACTAGTTACTGGTACAGAGGACTAGTTACTAGTACAGAGGACTAGTTACTGGTCCAGAGGACTAGTTACTGCGGTCCAGATGACTAGTTACTGGTTCAGACATACTAGTGTTCCTCTGTGGAGGAGGAGAGGAGAGGAGGATGCTTAGTTACTGGTCCAGAGGACTAGTTACTGGTCCAGAGGACTAGTTACTGGTCCAGAGGACTAGTTACTAGTACAGAGGACTAGTTACTGGTCCATATGACTAGTTACTGGTCCAGACATACTAGTGTTCCTCTGTGGAGGAGGAGAGGACAGGAGGATGTTTAGTTACTGGTCCAGACTAGAGGAGAGGAAGATGTTTAGAACTAGTCCAGACAGAGGACTAGTTACTGGTCCAGACATACTAGTGTTCCTCTGTGGAGGAGGAGAGGAGAGGAGGATGTTTAGTTACTGGTCCAGACATACTAGTGTTCCTCTGTGGAGGAGGAGAGGAGAGGAGGATGTTTAGTTACTGGTCCAGACTAGAGGAGAGGAAGATGTTTAGAACTAGCCCAGACAGAGGACTAGTGTTCCTCTGTGGAGGAGGAGAGGATGTTTAGTTACTGGTCCAGACTAGAGGAGAGGAAGATGTTTAGAACTAGTCCAGACAGAGGACTAGTGTTCCTCTGTGGAGGAGGAGAGGAGATGAAGATGGTTAGAGAGGAGAGGAGGATTAACTAGTTACTGGTCCAGAGGATAACATGGCCAAATCATTTCCGAGGTAACCTGACTCACCAGATGGGGCAGCAGAGAGTACACTGGGTTCCCCCCTCCTGTTCCCATCTGGGAACTCTCTGCTGCCCCATCTGGCGGAGTCAGGTTATTTCCGAGGGTCCCCAGCCAAAAACATTGAGAACCCCTGGGTTACATACTGTAACTACCTCCGGTTCGAAGGGAAGCTTTCGGTGGTCACCACATGGAGGGAGGTCCAGGTGGAGAGGCTCAGACCGTTGTAAATACAGGATTAGGCTAGGGTCTAGTGGTTAGGGTCTAGTGGTTAGGGTCTAGTGGCTAGGGTCTAGTGGTTAGGGTCTAGTGTTTAGGGTCTAGTGGCTAGGGTCTAGTGGTTAGGGTCTAGTGTTTAGGGGCTAGGGGTTAGGGTCTAGTGTTTAGGGTCTAGTGGTTAGGGTCTAGTGTTTAGGGGCTAGGGGTTAGGGTCTAGTGTTTAGGGTCTAGTGGTTAGGGTCTAGTGTTTAGGGTCTAGTGTTTAGGGTCTAGTGGCTAGGGTCTAGTGTTTAGGGTCTAGTGGCTAGGGTCTAGTGTTTAGGGTCTAGTGGTTAGGGTCTAGTGGCTAGGGTCTAGTGGTTAGGGTCTAGTGTTTAGGGTCTAGTGTTTAGGGTCTAGTGGTTAGGGTCTAGTGGTTAGGGTCTAGTGGGTAGGGTCTAGTGGTTAGGGTCTAGTGGTTAGGGTCTAGTGGCTAGGGTCTAGTGTTTAGGTTCTAGTGGTTAGGGTCTAGTGGCTAGGGTCTAGTGTTTAGGGTCTAGTGGCTAGGGTCTAGTGGTTAGGGTCTAGTGTTTAGGGGCTAGTGGCTAGGGTCTAGTGGTTAGGGTCTAGTGGTTAGGGTCTAGTGTTTAGGGTCTAGTGGTTAGGGTCTAGTGGTTAGGGTCTAGTGGTTAGGGTCTAGTGTTTAGGGTCTAGTGGTTAGGGTCTAGTGGTTAGGGTATAGTGGTTAGGGTCTAGTGGTTAGGGTCTAGTGGTTAGGGTCTAGTGGTTAGGGTCTAGTGTTTAGGGTCTAGTGGTTAGGGTCTAGTGGCTAGGGTCTAGTGTTTAGGGTCTAGTGGTTAGGGTCTAGTGGTTAGGGTCTAGTGGTTAGGGTCTAGTGTTTAGGGTCTAGTGTTTAGGGTCTAGTGGTTAGGGTCTAGTGGCTAGGGTCTAGTGTTTAGGGTCTAGTGTTTAGGGTCTAGTGGCTAGGGTCTAGTGTTTAGGGTCTAGTGTTTAGGGTCTAGTGGCTAGGGTCTAGTGTTTAGGGTCTAGTGGTTAGGGTCTAGTGGTTAGGGTCTAGTGGCTAGGGTCTAGTGTTTAGGGTCTAGTGGCTAGGGTCTAGTGGTTAGGGTCTAGTGGTTAGGGTCTAGTGGTTAGGGTCTAGTGGTTAGGGTCTAGGGGTTAGGGTCTAGTGGTTAGGGTCTAGTGTTTAGGGTCTAGTGGTTAGGGTCTAGTGGTTAGGGTCTAGTGGTTAGGGTCTAGTGGTTAGGGTCTAGTGGTTAGGGTCTAGTGGTTAGGGTCTAGTGGTTAGGGTCTAGTGGTTAGGGTCTAGTGTTTAGGGTCTAGTGTTTAGGGTCTAGTGGCTAGGGTCTAGTGTTTAGGGTCTAGTGGTTAGGGTCTAGTGGTTAGGGGCTAGGGGTTACGGTACCTCCTGTTGGTAGGGAAGCTCTCCGTGGTCACCACGTCCAGGGAGTTCCAGGCGGAGATGCTCAGGCCGTTGTAAAGACACAGCATGAAGATCATCATCGACTCGCTGGTCCCGAACCACAGGAAGAAGCAGCTGATCCCCGACAGCACCATGCTGCCCCCTGGTGGAGACATGACCACATTACACCATCACACTACAGCACCATGCTGCCCCCTGGTGGAGACATGACCACATTACACCGTCACACTACAGCACTGTGGAGCCCCCTGGTGGACACATGACCACATTACACCATCACACTACAGCACTGTGGAGCCCCTTGGTGGACACATGACCACATTACACCATCACACTACAGCACTGTGGAGCCCCCTGGTGGACACATGACCACATTACACCATCACACTACAGCACTGTGGAGCCCCCTGGTGGAGACATGAACACATTACACCTTAACACACAGCACTGTGGAGCCCCCTGGTGGACACATGGCCACATTTGGACGGTGAGAGAGAGACATGAAATATGAGAGAGAGAGAGAGACCTCTGACTACATGGCGTCTCCTAATCAGAATTGTCCTCCATGAATCATCAGTCAATGATGTCACCTCTGAGGAAGCTTGACTTTCAGACACCCCCTCCCCCCACGCATGCACGCACGCACGCGCACACGCACACACACACACACACACACACACACACACACACACACACACACACACACACACACACACACACACACACACACACACACACACACACACACACACACACACACACACACACACACACACACACACACACCTCTGGACAGACGTCCTACCCAACATGGACAGACTACAGGGCATAGCAGTGGGCGTGGTTTTCTGGCACCACTGAAAAATCTGCCATTCATTTTTATTATTGTTTTATCCCATAAGAGATTTACAAAAAAAATTATATAAATTATGATTATTATTATTATTAATTATTATTATTAATTATTATTTTGTGTGCATTTTTCTAAGCCTAGAATCAAGACATGGAGGATGTGGCGAGTCATGACCATAAAACTGTTGATTCTGTGAAAAAACTGAAAACCGCTACACAAAGGCAATTTATTAAATGTAGTTTATCATTTAATTAATTATCCAAACTTTGTTTTTCTTCAGAGAATCAACAGTTTTATGGTCATGACGACTTAGCATCCTGGATGTCTTGATTCTAGGCTTAACCCATTTTGGTGTTTTAAACATTATGTTATAATTTAGCTATTGAAAAATAGCAGATCTACTCATCTGTCATAGCGCGCCACCGAGTGGCGCGCTACGAGCTTGTAGGTCTGCTATTTTTGAAAAATCGTGAAAATATTTATTTCAGAAAACTGGAGGATTTAGAAGATTTTTTTTTAATTTTGAGGTCAGGCCTGAATGGGTTAAAATAATTGATATAAATGTTTTTTGTAAATCTCTGGGAAAAATGTTACCAGATTTGACTTGATTTGAGGGCCATTGGATTATTATTATTATTATTATTTTAATACAAATTTAAATAAAACAGCTTTTCTCTGGTGAAAAGCTGGAGGTTGCATGATGGCAGCCCCTCCCCCTCTGTCAATTCTGGTCACAAACGAATGGCCGATGTTTCAGTGGCTCCAGAAAGCCACACCCCCCCCCCCGCTGTGCTCCCCCTCCTACCCAACATGGACAGCCGTCCGATCTTGTCCATGAGCAGCGCCGACACGATGTTCCCCGGCAGCACGGCCAGCGTTCCCAGGAAGTTGATGAAGTAGACCCAGTACGCCGAGTAGTCGTCGTCGAAGGTCATCTGACAGCCGGTCTTGTTGTGAGTCCAGGTGGAGTTGATGACCTCCGTACCGTCCACCAGCTTGGACTCATCGATGTCTGGAAATATATATACATATATATAAATATATATGCATTCATTAATTTATTTATTGATCACCTCTGTGGCGCAGAGGAGCTTGGACTCATCGACGTCTGCACTCAAAAGAAAATACTTTTGCTAAGCTAACTGTCACTGGCTGTGGGTCTCACTAAGCCAAGCTGAAGCTGTTGTAGAAGAGCTAAGCTAAGCTAAGCGTCTCACCAATGTTGAAGAACAGCTAAGCTAAGCTAATGCTAAGCTAATGCTAAGTTAATGCTAAGCTAATGGTCTCACCAGTATTGAAGCAGTGCTAAGCTAATGCTAAGCTAATGGTCTCACCGGTATTGAAGAAGAGCTAAGCTAAGCTAATGCTAAGCTAATGCTAAGCTAATGCTAAGCTAATGGTCTCACCAGTATTGAAGAACAGCTAATGCTAAGCTAATGGTCTCACCGGTATTGAAGAACAGCTAAGCTAAGCTAATGCTAAGCTAATGCTAAGCTAATGGTCTCACCAGTATTGAAGAACAGCGCTCCGATGAAGGTACAGTTATGGAAGTAGGAACCGACAGTAGTGACATCATCAAAGTAACAGTTGATGAAGGTGGAGCCAACGAAGGTCACCGACCTGAGCTTCATGTTGAGGAACCTGAAACACACACACACACACACACACACACACACACACACACACACACACACACACACACACACACACACACACACACACACACACACACACACACACACACACACACACACACACACACACACACACAGTACTGTACTGTACCACACCGCACCACTACTGTACTGTACACACACACACAGTGTGCAATTACTGTACTGTACTGTACCGTACCGTACCGTACCAACCTGTCGTTAAGGAAGGTCCCGTTGGTGTGGATCTGGTTCTGTACCAACCTGTGGATCTGGTTCTGTACCAACCTGTCGTTGGTCTGGATCTGGTTCTGTACCAACCTGTCGTTGACGAAGGTCCCGTTGGTGTGGATCTGGTTCTGTACCAACCTGTTGTTGACGAAGGTCCCGTTGGTGTGGATCTGGTTCTGTACCAACCTGTCGTTGACGAAGGTCCCGTTGGTGTGGATCTGGTTCTGTACCAACCTGTTGTTGACGAAGGTCCCGTTGGTGTGGATCTGGTTCTGTACCAACCTGTCGTTGACGAAGGTCCCGTTGGTGTGGATCTGGTTCTGTACCAACCTGTCTTGACGAAGGTCCCGTTGGTGTGGATCTGGTTCTGTACCAACCTGTCGTTGACGAAGGTCCCGTTGGTGTGGATCTGGTTCTCCAGGGTGAAGTTGAAGGTGAAGTCCTCGATGCGTTCGTTGGTGTGACTCTTCACCTTGGAGGCGTAGTCGTCTGCCTGGAGGTGCTTGATCACGTCTGGGAACCACACCGATAGGCCGTAGTACCTGTAACCATGACGACACAGTACACAATACACCTGTTACCATGGGAACCACACCGATAGGCCGTAGTACCTGTAACCAAGACGACACAGTAAACAATACACCTGTTACCATGGGAACCACACCGATAGGCCGTAGTACCTGTAACCATGACAACAACACCAAACAATTAACCGATCCCTTGCCACCATT
>NC_136794.1:51459067-51461567 GCF_951216825.1 Electrona antarctica
CTCTTCTTCAGCCTGGTTCCCTCCTTCAGCCTGGTTCCCTCCTTCAGCCTGGTTCTCTCCTTCAGCCTGGTTCTCTTCTTCAGTCTGGTTCTCTTCTTCAGTCTGGTTCTCTTCTTCAGCCTGGTTCTCTTCTTCAGCCTGGTTCTCTCCTTCAGCCTGGTTCTCTCCTTCAGCCTGGTTCTGGCTCTTTTTTTCAGCCTGTGAGGAAGAGGTGCACCAGTCAACCCAGGTCGCTTGGGTAATGGGGCCTCCCACTTTGATCGTTTAGGGGCCTCCCACTTTGATCGTTTAGGGGCCTCCCACTTTGATCGATTTGGGGCCTTCCACTTCTTTGGGGCCTCCCACTTCTTTGGGGCCTTCCACTTCTTTGGGGCCTTCCACTTCTTTGGGGCCTCCCACTTTGATCGATTTGGGGCCTTCCACTTCTTTGGGGCCTCCCACTTTGATCGATTTGGGGCCTTCCACTTCTTTGGGGCCTCCCACTTCTTTGGGGCCTTCCACTTCTTTGGGGCCTCCCACTTCTTTGGGGCCTCCCACTTCTTTGGGGCCTCCCACTTTGATCGATTTGGGGCCTTCCACTTCTTTGGGGCCTCCCACTTTGATCGATTTGGGGCCTTCCACTTCTTTGGGCCCTCCCACTTCTTTGGGGCCTTCCACTTTGATCGATTTGGGGCCTTCCACTTCTTTGGGGCCTCCCACTTCTTTGGGGCCTCCCACTTTGATCGATTTGGGGCCTTCCACTTCTTTGGGGCCTCCCACTTCTTTGGGGCCTTCCACTTTGATTGTTTTGGGGCCCGGTGCTCCGCCTGTTTTGGGGCCTGGTGCTTCTTCAGCCTCTGCTTGGCAGCTCGACCCCAGGGGGTGACTCTCACCGGTGTGAACAGGCTTCTCACTTCCACCAGCGCTTCAACCCAGCCAGTGGGATTCCTTCTTGGGGATCTTACCTTTTGAGTTTCACTCTTCTGACTTCCATGAGCGCTTACACTCTCATTGGAATGGGCTGCAACCTCTTTAGCCGACTCCACAGGCCACTCCTCCACTGGTGACTTCTGGAACTCTGGTCCATTTTGCAATGTGTAGTTCTCCTCCAAGTCTTCAGGAGTGCCCGCTCTGTTATCGGTCTGAGTCTCCTCCTCCTGAAGCCAGGCTGCCTCCGTCGTTGGACTGGTGATTCCGATTTCTTGATCGATTCCCAGCCGCTGTGCAGTGGCAAATTCAGGTTCGCTTTCTTTAAGTCTGTTGTTGGATGTTCTTAGTCTCTTGATTCTTCCATCCAATTGGTCCCTGGATTCCCCAGGGATCCAGGTCTCCCATTTGGACATTTCTGAGATGGCCTCTTTTAGCCACTCATCTAAAAGAATGAGGTACCCTTCTTTTAAATAGACATTTTGTACTGGTACATCATTTGCTGCATCATTGGCCATTTCGGCTCCAAGGATCGCCCTTTCAAAATCCCTCTTGCCATACCTGGACCATAGGTTGATCTGAACAATGGCTCTAATCTCTGCCAGCTTCGTCTCAGCTTCTTTTGCAGACTTTTCAATTTCAGCCACTTGCCGTTCATCAAGGACTGCTTCTGCATCGTCTTTAATGTCAGCCTCCAGTCCAAACTTGTGGTCATCATTAGCTTTGAGCATCTTGCTGAAACGTTCTGAGAGTTCAGTGAACTCCTCCTTTAATTCTAGTTGAAGCATCTTGTTTGCTCCCCTTTCGATGTAGTCTGCTTGTCTGGTGAATCTGCCTTTTGAAATGGTCCGCTCCATTTTGAGCCTCTTGACCGACTTCTCCAGGCCATCTTCCACCATTTTGACCCTCCACGTCAACAGCTTGTTATCTGGTCAGAAGCCGTTTATCTTCTTCCAGGCTGCTCGCAGGTGGTTTTCTACTGTTAAGTTGTCCTCTGCATCAACAGCTTTGATTTGGACTGAAGCCGTTTATCTTCATCCAGGCTGCTCGCATTTGGTTTACAACTGTCAAGTTAATTTCCTGTTCAACTCCAAAGGACTAGAGACAACTCGAGATTTCCAACACAATCCAACTTTTTATTTTCCAACTTTGTTGCTTTTGAACTGTTGGCTTCATTTTGTTGATTGGTTGTTAATCAAGTAGGTTGTAAACCTTTGAAGACAGAAAAACAAAGGTTACAACAATGCCAAACAGATAATATTCGTTTTAAACAGCTTATCACTCAATAAGTTATTTATTAACCACTTGTTTTTAAACATAATGTATTTTAAGCAAGCAAATGTCTTTTAAACAATCACATGTATTTTAAACAATTCAATGTTAAATTAAATGACTTAACCTCCAAGCCAATCCAATATTTTAGACAAATTATTAAAGTCAACATTTTAAATGAAACACTTCAAATTAACCATTTAAATGTAACAGATATTTCAAATCAAGTAACCATTTAAGCAGTTGGCATAAAGAAATAAGATAAATAGCTGATCCTTGAGCTTGTAGATCAGCTCTTTTCTAAATAGGCATTTTAAACCTT
>NC_136794.1:51466567-51469067 GCF_951216825.1 Electrona antarctica
TCAGAGAGAGAAGGATGAGGCTGGCACGGCACTGCGTCAGGCACCCAGAACTAGAGACTGGCACCCAGAACTAGAGGCTGGCACTGCGTCAGGCACCCAGAACTAGAGGCTGGCACTGCGTCAGGCACCCAGAACTAGAGGCTGGCACTGTGTCAGGCAACCAGAACTAGAGGCTGGCACCCAGAACTAGAGGCTGGCACTGCGTCAGGCACCCAGAACTAGAGGCTGGCACTGCGTCAGGCACCCAGAACTAGAGGCTGGCACTGTGTCAGGCACCCAGAACTAGAGGCTGGCAGGGCACTGTGTCAGGCACCCAGAACTAGAGGCTGGCACTGTGTCAGGCACCCAGAACTAGAGGCTGGCAGGGCACTGTGTCAGGCACCCAGAACTAGAGGCTGGCACTGCGTCAGGCACCCAGAACTAGAGGCTGGCACTGCGTCAGGCACCCAGAACTAGAGGCTGGCACTGTGTCAGGCACCCAGAACTAGAGGCTGGCAGGGCACTGTGTCAGGCACCCAGAACTAGAGGCTGGCACTGTGTCAGGCACCCAGAACTAGAGGCAAGTAAATTTACTCTATGGGAGCCAACCCAGGGCAAAGCCAGGAGGGGAAAGAAGCGTACCACCTTTGTAGACGTGCTGCGGCGCGACAGCTTGGCTGACGACACTGCAGAGCTCAAGAACCTGATGTCAGAAACTCAGAAAGGACATTGTGGAGGACAGCGATCCAGGAATCCTGAGTTGGTGTTTACTAGACCTCACTCTGGGTTGGTGTTGGCTAGACCTCACTCTGGCAGTAACTAACTGTAAATCCTGAGTTGGTGTTGGCTAGACCTCACTCTGGCAGTAACTAACTGTAAATCCTGAGTTGGTGTTGGCTAGACCTCACTCTGGCAGTAACTAACTGTAAATCCTGAGTTGGTGTTGGCTAGACCTCACTCTGGCAGTAACTAACTGTAAATCCTGAGTTGGTGTTGGCTAGACCTCACTCTGGCAGTAACTAACTGTAAATCCTGAGTTGGTGTTGGCTAGACCTCACTCTGGCAGTAACTAACTGTAAATCCTGAGTTGGTGTTGGCTAGACCTCACTCTGGCAGTAACTAACTGTAAATCGTGCTCTGGATTAAGATCGTCTGATAAATGACTACATTGTACACATATCTCCCAAGGGTCCATTTGGTTACCAACTGTCCGTCAGCTGCGGGCATTCAGGGGACCACCTGGAACCCCCCTCAGGGACCCAGGGTGGTCCCGGGACCACAGGTTGAGAACCTCAGCTCGACGCAGAGCGGCGGTGAATAAAAGAGTCCATTTAATGAGAGTTGATGTTTGTAGCGACTATGATGGATGACACACGCACGCACGCACGCACACACGCACACACGCACACACGCACACACACACACACGCGCACACACACACACACACACACACACACACACACACACACACAGGGTTAATTGAATGCGTAGCAGTAGAATGGAGGCACCTGATCTCAGCCCAGAGGCAACGACAACACAGTCATTAATCATTGTATAGAACACTTACACACATACTGTACACACACACGCACACATCCGCGCACACGCACACGCACACACACACACGCGCACACGCACACGCACACACGCACACGCACACACACACACACACACACACGCACGTGCACACGCACACGCATGCGCACACGCACACGCATGCGCACACGCACACGCACAAGAAGGCTTTCACTGCAAAGATGGAAGACCTTTTGAACAGCGTTCGTTTTGACACTTTTTCTTCCTTTTTTTTCCTGCTCACTGAGGAGGAACTGAACCTCATGTCGTCCAAAACTGTTACTGTTCAGGATTAACAATCGAAGCTCGAAGAGGCGCTTTCGAGCTTGGGGATGGTGCGTGCGTGCGTGCGTGCGTGCGTGCGTGCGTGCGTGCGTGCGTGCGTGCGTGCGTGCGTGCGTGCGTGCGTGCGTGCGTGCGTGCAAACTCATGCTTCCTTCTATGCATGAGGAGTCCAAGCTGCTCCTTTACACCTGACAGGGGGGAGTTTTCCCTGGTTGGACGTAGCGCATGGAAGGAACACGTTATTCCAACCAGTTCCTTTCCCCTCCATCAGGCGCCCCGGCTGGCCAGGGGGAGGCGGTATAGAGACCAGTTCTCTGGTCTCTATACCAGAGAGATAGTGAAAAATCACACCCGTGTGAAGTGAGGGGCGCTAATATATTAAAGTCTAACTCATGTTGATTAGGTGATGTAATGGTGATGTAAAACAATCACAATCACAAATTCTCTTTATTGTTAATTTGAGTTTAATGTTTGTGTTAGGGGACAAGATGACATTTTCCCTTCGTTGTCGATGGCGTTTTGAAAACAAACATTGAACTAAAAATAAACATTAAACCTGTATATAGGAGGGGCTATGGGAGGGGCTAGCACCCCTCAACAACATTAACCCTGTCTATAGGAGGGGCTAGGTCAGGGGAGGGGCTATGGGAGGGGCTAGCAC
>NC_136794.1:51474067-51479495 GCF_951216825.1 Electrona antarctica
GGCAACATACAGTATACGTAGGGAGGGAGGGGAGCCAGCATACAGTATGTAGGGAGAGAGGGGAGCCAACATACAGTATGTAGGGAGGGAGGGGAGCCAACATACAGTATGTAGGGAGGGGGGGAGCTAACATACAGTATGTAGGGAGAGAGGGGAGCCAACATACAGTATGTAGGGAGAGAGGGGAGCCAACATACAGTACGTAGGGAGGGAGGGGAGCCAACATACAGTATGTAGGGAGGGAGGGGAGCCAACATACAGTATGTAGGGAGGGAGGGGAGCCAACATACAGTATGTAGGGAGGGAGGGGAGCCAACATACAGTACGTAGGGAGGGAGGGGAGCCAACATACAGTATGTAGGTAGGGAGGGGAGCCAACATACAGTACGTAGGGAGGGAGGGGAGCCAACATACAGTAGGTAGGGAGGGGAGCCAACATACAGTAGGTAGGGAGGGGAGCCAACATACAGTATGTAGGGAGGGGAGCCAACATACAGTATGTAGGGAGGGAGGGGAGCCAACATACAGTAGGTAGGGAGGGGAGCCAACATACAGTATGTAGGGAGGGGAGCCAACATACAGTATGTAGGGAGGGGAGCCAACATACAGTATGTAGGGAGGGGAGCCAACATACAGTACGTAGGTAGGGAGGGGAGCCAACATACAGTAGGTAGGGAGGGGAGCCAACATACAGTATGTAGGGAGGGAGGGGAGCCAACATACAGTATGTAGGTAGGGAGGGGAGCCAACATACAGTACGTAGGGAGGGAGGGGAGCCAACATACAGTAGGTAGGGAGGGGAGCCAACATACAGTAGGTAGGGAGGGGAGCCAACATACAGTATGTAGGGAGGGGAGCCAACATACAGTATGTAGGGAGGGAGGGGAGCCAACATACAGTATGTAGGTAGGGAGGGGAGCCAACATACAGTACGTAGGGAGGGAGGGGAGCCAACATACAGTAGGTAGGGAGGGGAGCCAACATACAGTAGGTAGGGAGGGGAGCCAACATACAGTATGTAGGGAGGGGAGCCAACATACAGTATGTAGGGAGGGAGGGGAGCCAACATACAGTAGGTAGGGAGGGGAGCCAACATACAGTATGTAGGGAGGGAGGGGAGCCAATATACAGTAGGTAGGGAGGGGAGCCAACATACAGTATGTAGGGAGGGAGGGGAGCCAACATACAGTATGTAGGGAGGGAGGGGAGCCAACATACAGTATGTAGGGAGGGAGGGGAGCCAACATACAGTAGGTAGGGAGGGAGGGGAACCAAGCTGTAAATGTTATCAACATACAGTATGTAGGGAGGGAGGGGAGCCAACATACAGTAGGTAGGGAGGGAGGGGAGCCAACATACAGTAGGGAGGGAGGGAGGGGAGCCAACATACAGTAGGTAGGGAGGGAGGGGAGCCAACATACAGTATGTAGGGAGGGAGGGGAGCCAACATACAGTAGGGAGGGAGGGAGGGGAGCCAACATACAGTAGGTAGGGAGGGAGGGAGGGGAGCCAACATACAGTAGGTAGGGAGGGAGGGGAGCCAACATACAGTATGTAGGGAGGGAGGGGAGCCAACATACAGTAGGTAGGGAGGGAGGGAGGGGAGCCAACATACAGTAGGGAGGGAGGGAGGGGAGCCAACATACAGTATGTAGGGAGGGAGGGGAGCCAACATACAGTAGGTAGGGAGGGAGGGGAGCCAACATACAGTATGTAGGGAGGGAGGGGAGCCAACATACAGTAGGTAGGGAGGGAGGGAGGGGAGCCAACATACAGTATGTAGGGAGGGAGGGGAGCCAACATACAGTATGTAGGGAGGGAGGGGAGCCAACATACAGTAGGTAGGGAGGGAGGGAGGGGAGCCAACATACAGTAGGGAGGGAGGGAGGGGAGCCAACATACAGTATGTAGGGAGGGAGGGGAGCCAACATACAGTAGGTAGGGAGGGAGGGGAGCCAACATACAGTATGTAGGGAGGGAGGGGAGCCAACATACAGTAGGTAGGGAGGGAGGGAGGGGAGCCAACATACAGTATGTAGGGAGGGAGGGGAGCCAACATACAGTATGTAGGGAGGGAGGGGAGCCAACATACAGTATGTAGGGAGGGAGGGGAGCCAACATACAGTATGTAGGGAGGGAGGGGAGCCAACAAACAGTAGGTAGGGAGGGAGGGAGGGGAGCCAACATACAGTATGTAGGTAGGGAGGGGAGCCAACATACAGTATGTAGGGAGGGAGGGGAGCCAACATACAGTAGATAGGGAGGGAGGGAGGGGAGCCAACATACAGTAGGGAGGGAGGGAGGGGAGCCAACATACAGTAGTAGGGAGGGAGGGAGGGGAGCCAACATACAGTAGGTAGGGAGGGAGGGAGGGGAGCCAACATACAGTATGTAGGGAGGGAGGGGAGCCAACATACAGTACGTAGGGAGGGAGGGGAGCCAACATACAGTAGGTAGGGAGGGAGGGAGGGGAGCCAACATACAGTAGGTAGGGAGGGAGGGGAGCCAACATACAGTAGGTAGGGAGGGAGGGGAGGGGAGCCAACATACAGTAGGTAGGGAGGGAGGGAGGGGAGCCAACATACAGTATGTAGGGAGGGAGGGGAGCCAACATACAGTAGGTAGGGAGGGAGGGGAGCCAACATACAGTACGTAGGGAGGGAGGGGAGCCAACATACAGTACGTAGGGAGGGAGGGGAGCCAACATACAGTAGGTAGGGAGGGAGGGGAGCCAACATACAGTAGGTAGGGAGGGAGGGGAGCCAACATACAGTACGTAGGGAGGGAGGGGAGCCAACATACAGTACGGTAGGGAGGGAGGGGAGCCAACATACAGTAGGTAGGGAGGGAGGGGAGCCAACATACAGTAGGTAGGGAGGGAGGGGAGCCAACATACAGTAGGGAGGGAGGGGAGCCAACATACAGTATGTAGGGAGGGAGGGGAGCCAACATACAGTATGTAGGGAGGGAGGGGAGCCAACATACAGTATGTAGGGAGGGAGGGGAGCCAACATACAGTAGGTAGGGAGGGAGGGGAGCCAACATACAGTATGTAGGGAGGGAGGGGAGCCAACATACAGTACGTAGGGAGGGAGGGGAGCCAACATACAGTACGTAGGGAGGGAGGGGAGCCAACATACAGTAGGTAGGGAGGGAGGGGAGCCAACATACAGTACGTAGGGAGGGAGGGGAGCCAACATACAGTACGTAGGGAGGGAGGGGAGCCAACATACAGTAGGTAGGGAGGGAGGGGAGCCAACATACAGTAGGTAGGGAGGGAGGGGAGCCAACATACAGTAGGGAGGGAGGGGAGCCAACATACAGTATGTAGGGAGGGAGGGGAGCCAACATACAGTATGTAGGGAGGAGGGGAGCCAACATACAGTATGTAGGGAGGGAGGGGAGCCAACATACAGTAGGGAGGGAGGGGAGCCAACATACAGTATGTAGGGAGGGAGGGGAGCCAACATACAGTATGTAGGGAGGGAGGGGAGCCAACATACAGTATGTAGGGAGGGAGGGGAGCCAACATACAGTATGTAGGGAGGGAGGGAGCCAACATACAGTAGGGAGGGAGGGAGGGGAGCCAACATACAGTAGGTAGGGAGGGAGGAGCCGAGCTGTAAATTACATTTCATTTATTTTCTCCTCGATATAGATTCCTGACCGGTACATGTTTTACCAAGATCACACAATCAGCTAAATAAATGTAACAGCTAAGCACCCCCCCCCCCCCCCCCCCCCCTCCGCAGCTAGTGTTTAAATGCGTCTCCTCTGCGCTCGCTCAGCTCGCTCAGCTCGCGAGCTTTTCAATCATAGCGCTGGCTCTCTGGGAGACGACACCACGACACGACATGACACGACGCGTCGGTCGGTCGGTCGGTCTGCACGCGCACACACACACACACACACACACACACACACACACACACACACACACACACACACACACACACACACACACACACACACACACACACACACACACACAAGAGCTGGGATACCCGACCGAAACCCGTTGGGTTTCAGTAAGTATGAATAAAAACGATCCGACTAGTCTGTCTCTCTG
The DNA here is from genome assembly GCF_951216825.1 of Electrona antarctica. Taxonomy (NCBI): domain Eukaryota; kingdom Metazoa; phylum Chordata; class Actinopteri; order Myctophiformes; family Myctophidae; genus Electrona; species Electrona antarctica. The sequence goes on from NC_136794.1 coordinate 51,478,137, forward strand.
TGTGTTTCCTGGTTAACCAGACGCGTGGTGCCCTTTAGAGTAGCCTATAGGTGGTGCAGCGTGACAACGCACCGTCTGCAGCAGCAGCGAACGTAGCCCCATGTGGACCTCAGTCCCTATACGCTAATTCTGTAGGTCAGGAGCTACAGAATGAGCGTAGGGACTGAGGTTAGATATTTGGGCGCAGCTGGAAGAAGTCGGCCCGATCCCAGCTCTAACACACACACACACACACACACACACACACACACACACACACACACACACACACACACACACACACACACACACACACACACACACACACACACACACACAGAACCAACGAACCAACAACGCAATTACCAAAAGAGCTCTTAGCTCTTAGTCGTTGCACCTGCGGTCGGTGCAGAGGACGGACATAAATCAATGCTACGGAGAGGTCACGGAGAGGTCAAGGAGCTGTCACGTAAAAGTGCTATGCATAGTATAGAATGTGTTGGGGGGGGGTTGGGGTGGGGTGGGGTGGGGTGGGGTGGGAGGGGGGGGCGTACTCACCCGAACCCGGCGACCAGCCGACAGAGCAGGAAGAGGCCGTATCCTGGACGAAGGAGGACAGGAAGGCGAAGAACCCGTTGGTGGACATGCAGATCAGGAGGACCTGACGGCGGCCCACCTTGTCCGACATCCCCCCCCAGAAGAACGCCCCGAACATCATGCCCAGGTACACCACACTGCCTGGAGAGAGAGAGACATAGGGTCAACATGGAGAGAGGGAGAGAGAGAGAGAGAGAGAGAGAGAGAGAGAGAGAGATGCCTCGTTAAGGCCTCAGCCTCGTTAAGGCCTCAGCCTCGTTAAGGCCTCAGCCTCGTTAAGGCCTCAGCCGCTATTACTGCTCAGCGTGGTGGAGAAACCGCGTGTCTCCATATTATTCATAACTTGTTGAGTTTTGTGGTGAATTATATGTCCTACTTTTGGTGTTTTTGAATTAGGAATCCTGTGAAGTAACAGTGTTGGATCATATGAGGTTTCCCCTCAGACAGACAGACAGACAGACAGACAGACAGACAGACAGACAGACAGACAGACAGACAGACAGACAGAGTAACGACATAGTGACACAAGCCAGACTCAGCTCTGAAACCTGCTATCTCCTGAAACTACAGCTCTGAAACCTGCTATCTCCTGAAACTACAGCTCTGAAACCTGCTATCTCCTGAAACTACATCTCTGAAAACTGCTATCTCCTGAAACTACAGGGGTAGCTGTAGAAACTACAGAATGAAAACTGCTCTCTCCTGAAAACTACAGAATTAAACCTGCTAACTCCATGAAACTACAGAATGAAACCTGCTAACTCCATTCATGGAGTTACAAGC
>NC_136794.1:51479695-51499695 GCF_951216825.1 Electrona antarctica
CTGTGTGGTAGCTATAGTGCTGCTGTTGTTCTGTGTGGTAGCTATAGTGTTGTTGTTCTGTGTGGTAGCTATAGTGTTGTTGTTCTGTGTGGTAGCTATAGTGCTGCTGTTGTTCTGTGTGGTAGCTATAGTGTTGTTGTTCTGTGTGGTAGCTATAGTGTTGTTGTTCTGTGTGGTAGCTATAGTGTTGTTGTTCTGTGTGGTAGCTATAGTGTTGTTGTTCTGTGTGGTAGCTATAGTGCTGCTGTTGTTCTGTGTGGTAGCTATAGTGCTGTTGTTCTGTGTGGTAGCTATAGTGTTGTTGTTCTGTGTGGTAGCTATAGTGTTGTTGTTCTGTGTGGTAGCTATAGTGTTGTTGTTCTGTGTGGTAGCTATAGTGTTGTTGTTCTGTGTGGTAGCTATAGTGTTGTTGTTCTGTGTGGTAGCTATAGTGTTGTTGTTCTGTGTGGTAGCTATAGTGTTGTTGTTCTGTGTGGTAGCTATAGTGTTGTTGTTCTGTGTGGTAGCTATAGTGTTGTTGTTCTGTGTGGTAGCTATAGTGTTGTTGTTCTGTGTGGTAGCTATAGTGCTGCTGTTGTTCTGTGTGGTAGCTATAGTGTTGTTGTTCTGTGTGGTAGCTATAGTGTTGTTGTTCTGTGTGGTAGCTATAGTGTTGTTGTTCTGTGTGGTAGCTATAGTGTTGTTGTTCTGTGTGGTAGCTATAGTGTTGTTGTTCTGTGTGGTAGCTATAGTGTTGTTGTTCTGTGTGGTAGCTATAGTGTTGTTGTTCTGTGTGGTAGCTATAGTGTTGTTGTTCTGTGTGGTAGCTATAGTGTTGTTGTTCTGTGTGGTAGCTATAGTGTTGTTGTTCTGTGTGGTAAGCTATAGTGTTGTTGTTCTGTGTGGTAGCTATAGTGTTGTTGTTCTGTGTGGTAGCTATAGTGCTGTGTTGTTCTGTGTGGTAGCTATAGTGTTGTTGTTCTGTGTGGTAGCTATAGTGTTGTTGTTGTTCTGTGTGGTAGCTATAGTGCTGTTGTTGTTCTGTGTGGTAGCTATAGTGCTGTTGTTCTGTGTGGTAGCTATAGTGTTGTTGTTCTGTGTGGTAGCTATAGTGTTGTTGTTCTGTGTGGTAGCTATAGTGCTGCTGTTGTTCTGTGTGGTAGCTATAGTGTTGTTGTTCTGTGTGGTAGCTATAGTGTTGTTGTTCTGTGTGGTAGCTATAGTGTTGTTGTTCTGTGTGGTAGCTATAGTGCTGTTGTTGTTCTGTGTGGTAGCTATAGTGTTGTTGTTCTGTGTGGTAGCTATAGTGCTGCTGTTGTTCTGTGTGGTAGCTATAGTGTTTGTTGTTCTGTGTTGGTAGCTATAGTGTTTGTTGTTCTGTGTGGTAGCTATAGTGCTGTGTTGTTCTGTGTGGTAGCTATAGTGTTGTTGTTCTGTGTGGTAGCTATAGTGTTGTTGTTCTGTGTGGTAGCCTATAGTGCTGCTGTTGTTCTGTGTGGTAGCTATAGTGCTGTTGTTGTTCTGTGTGGTAGCTATAGTGCTGTTGTTGTTCTGTGTGGTAGCTATAGTGCTGCTGTTGTTCTGTGTGGTAGCTATAGTGCTGTGTTGTTCTGTGTGGTAGCTATAGTGTTGTGTTGTTCTGTGTGGTAGCTATAGTGTTGTTGTTCTGTGTGGTAGCTATAGTGCTGTGTTGTTCTGTGTGGTAGCTATAGTGGTTGTTGTTCTGTGTGGTAGCTATAGTCTGTTGTTCTGTGTGGTAGCTATAGTGTTGTTGTTCTGTGTGGTAGCTATAGTGTTGTTGTTCTGTGTGGTAGCTATAGTGTTGTTGTTCTGTGTGGTAGCTATAGTGCTTGTTGTTCTGTGTGGTAGCTATAGTGTTGTTGTTCTGTGTGGTAGCTATAGTGTTGTTGTTCTGTGTGGTAGCTATAAGTGTTGTTGTTCTGTGTGGTAGCTATAGTGTTGTTGTTCTGTGTGGTAGCTATAGTGTTGTTGTTCTGTGTGGTAGCTATAGTGTGTTGTTGTTCTGTGTGGTAGCTATAGTGTTGTGTTGTTCTGTGTGGTAGCTATAGTGTTGTTGTTCTGTGTGGTAGCTATAGTGTGTTGTTGTTCTGTGTGGTAGCTATAGTGTTGTTGTTCTGTGTGGTAGCTATAGTGTTGTTGTTCTGTGTGGTAGCTATAGTGCTGCTGTTGTTCTGTGTGGTAGCTATAGTGTTGTTGTTCTGTGTGGTAGCTATAGTGCTGTTGTTGTTCTGTGTGGTAGCTATAGTGTTGTTGTTCTGTGTGTAGCTATAGTGCTGCTGTTGTTCTGTGTGGTAGCTATAGTGTTGTTGTTCTGTGTGGTAGCTATAGTGTTGTTGTTCTGTGTGGTAGCTATAGTGTTGTTGTTCTGTGTGGTAGCTATAGTGTTGTTGTTCTGTGTGGTAGCTATAGTGTTGTTGTTCTGTGTGGTAGCTATAGTGTTGTTGTTCTGTGTGGTAGCTATAGTGCTGCTGTTGTTCTGTGTGGTAGCTATAGTGCTGTTGTTGTTCTGTGTGGTAGCTATAGTGTTGTTGTTCTGTGTGGTAGCTATAGTGTTGTTGTTCTGTGTGGTAGCTATAGTGCTGTTGTTCTGTGTGGTAGCTATAGTGCTGCTGTTGTTCTGTGTGGTAGCTATAGTGTTGTTGTTCTGTGTGGTAGCTATAGTGTTGTTGTTCTGTGTGGTAGCTATAGTGCTGTTGTTGTTCTGTGTGGTAGCTATAGTGCTGTTGTTGTTCTGTGTGGTAGCTATAGTGCTGTTGTTCTGTGTGGTAGCTATAGTGTTGTTGTTCTGTGTGGTAGCTATAGTGTTGTTGTTCTGTGTGGTAGCTATAGTGTTGTTGTTCTGTGTGGTAGCTATAGTGTTGTTGTTCTGTGTGGTAGCTATAGTGTTGTTGTTCTGTGTGGTAGCTATAGTGTTGTTGTTCTGTGTGGTAGCTATAGTGCTGTTGTTGTTCTGTGTGGTAGCTATAGTGCTGTTGTTGTTCTGTGTGGTAGCTATAGTGTTGTTGTTCTGTGTGGTAGCTATAGTGCTGTTGTTCTGTGTGGTAGCTATAGTGCTGCTGTTGTTCTGTGTGGTAGCTATAGTGCTGTTGTTGTTCTGTGTGGTAGCTATAGTGCTTGTTGTTCTGTGTGGTAGCTATAGTGCTGTTGTTGTTCTGTGTGGTAGCTATAGTGTTGTTGTTCTGTGTGGTAGCTATAGTGCTGTTGTTCTGTGTGGTAGCTATAGTGTTGTTGTTCTGTGTGGTAGCTATAGTGCTGTTGTTCTGTGTGGTAGCTATAGTGCTGTTGTTGTTCTGTGTGGTAGCTATAGTGTTGTTGTTCTGTGTGGTAGCTATAGTGTTGTTGTTCTGTGTGGTAGCTATAGTGTTGTTGTTCTGTGTGGTAGCTATAGTGCTGTTGTTGTTCTGTGTGGTAGCTATAGTGTTGTTGTTCTGTGTGGTAGCTATAGTGCTGTTGTTCTGTGTGGTAGCTATAGTGTTGTTGTTCTGTGTGGTAGCTATAGTGTTGTTGTTCTGTGTGGTAGCTATAGTGCTTGTTGTTCTGTGTGGTAGCTATAGTGCTTGTTGTTCTGTGTGGTAGCTATAGTGCTGTTGTTCTGTGTGGTAGCTATAGTGTTGTTTTGTTCTGTGTGGTAGCTATAGTGTTGTTCTGTGTGGTAGCTATAGTGTTGTTGTTCTGTGTGGTAGCTATAGTGTTGTTGTTCTGTGTGGTAGCTATAGTGTGTTGTTGTTCTGTGTGGTAGCTATAGTGCTGTTGTTGTTCTGTGTGGTAGCTATAGTGCTGTGTTGTTCTGTGTGGTAGCTATAGTGTTGTTGTTCTGTGTGGTAGCTATAGTGTTGTTGTTCTGTGTGGTAGCTATAGTGTTGTTGTTCTGTGTGGTAGCTATAGTGTTGTTGTTCTGTGTGGTAGCTATAGTGTTGTTGTTCTGTGTGGTAGCTATAGTGCTGTTGTTCTGTGTGGTAGCTATAGTGTTGTTGTTCTGTGTGGTAGCTATAGTGTTGTTGTTCTGTGTGGTAGCTATAGTGCTTGTTGTTCTGTGTGGTAGCTATAGTGTTGTTGTTCTGTGTGGTAGCTATAGTGCTTGTTGTTCTGTGTGGTAGCTATAGTGTGTTGTTGTTCTGTGTGGTAGCTATAGTGTTGTTGTTCTGTGTGGTAGCTATAGTGTTGTTGTTCTGTGTGGTAGCTATAGTGTTGTTGTTCTGTGTGGTAGCTATAGTGTTGTTGTTCTGTGTGGTAGCTATAGTGTTGTTGTTCTGTGTGGTAGCTATAGTGTTGTTGTTCTGTGTGGTAGCTATAGTGCTGTTGTTGTTCTGTGTGGTAGCTATAGTGCTGTTGTTCTGTGTGGTAGCTATAGTGTTGTTGTTCTGTGTGGTAGCTATAGTGTTGTTGTTCTGTGTGGTAGCTATAGTGTTGTTGTTCTGTGTGGTAGCTATAGTGTTGTTGTTCTGTGTGGTAGCTATAGTGTTGTTGTTCTGTGTGGTAGCTATAGTGCTTGTTGTTCTGTGTGGTAGCTATAGTGTTGTTGTTCTGTGTGGTAGCTATAGTGTTGTTGTTCTGTGTGGTAGCTATAGTGTTGTTGTTCTGTGTGGTAGCTATAGTGTTGTTGTTCTGTGTGGTAGCTATAGTGCTTGTTGTTCTGTGTGGTAGCTATAGTGTTGTTGTTGTTCTGTGTGGTAGCTATAGTGTTGTTGTTGTTCTGTGTGGTAGCTATAGTTGTTGTTGTTCTGTGTGGTAGCTATAGTGCTGTTGTTGTTCTGTGTGGTAGCTATAGTGTTGTTGTTCTGTGTGGTAGCTATAGTGTTGTTGTTCTGTGTGGTAGCTATAGTGTTGTTGTTCTGTGTGGGTAGCTATAGTGTTGTTGTTCTGTGTGGTAGCTATAGTGTTGTTGTTCTGTGTGGTAGCTATAGTGTTGTTGTTCTGTGTGGTAGCTATAGTGTTGTTGTTCTGTGTGGTAGCTATAGTGTTGTTGTTCTGTGTGGTAGCTATAGTGCTGTTGTTCTGTGTGGTAGCTATAGTGTTGTTGTTCTGTGTGGTAGCTATAGTGCTGTTGTTGTTCTGTGTGGTAGCTATAGTGTTGTTGTTCTGTGTGGTAGCTATAGTGTTGTTGTTGTTCTGTGTGGTAGCTATAGTGTTGTTGTTCTGTGTGGTAGCTATAGTGTTGTTGTTCTGTGTGGTAGCTATAGTGTTGTTGTTCTGTGTGGTAGCTATAGTGTTGTTGTTCTGTGTGGTAGCTATAGTGCTGTTGTTCTGTGTGGTAGCTATAGTGTTGTTGTTCTGTGTGGTAGCTATAGTGTTGTTGTTCTGTGTGGTAGCTATAGTGTTGTTGTTCTGTGTGGTAGCTATAGTGTTGTTGTTCTGTGTGGTAGCTATAGTGTTGTTGTTCTGTGTGGTAGCTATAGTGTTGTTGTTCTGTGTGGTAGCTATAGTGTTGTTGTTCTGTGTGGTAGCTATAGTGTTGTTGTTCTGTGTGGTAGCTATAGTGTTGTTGTTCTGTGTGGTAGCTATAGTGTCTGTTGTTCTGTGTGGTAGCTATAGTGTTGTTGTTCTGTGTGGTAGCTATAGTGTTGTTGTTCTGTGTGGTAGCTATAGTGTTGTTGTTCTGTGTGGTAGCTATAGTGTTGTTGTTGTTCTGTGTGGTAGCTATAGTGTTGTTGTTCTGTGTGGTAGCTATAGTGCTGTTGTTCTGTGTGGTAGCTATAGTGTTGTTGTTCTGTGTGGTAGCTATAGTGTTGTTGTTCTGTGTGGTAGCTATAGGTGTTGTTGTTCTGTGTGGTAGCTATAGTGTTGTTGTTCTGTGTGGTAGCTATAGTGTTGTTGTTCTGTGTGGTAGCTATAGTGTTGTTGTTGTTCTGTGTGGTAGCTATAGTGTTTGTTGTTCTGTGTGGTAGCTATAGTGTTGTTGTTCTGTGTGGTAGCTATAGTGTTGTTGTTCTGTGTGGTAGCTATAGTGTTGTTGTTCTGTGTGGTAGCTATAGTGTTGTTGTTCTGTGTGGTAGCTATAGTGTTGTTGTTGTCTGTGTGGTAGCTATAGTGTTGTTGTTCTGTGTGGTAGCTATAGTGTTGTTGTTCTGTGTGGTAGCTATAGTGTTGTTGTTCTGTGTGGTAGCTATAGTGTTGTTGTTCTGTGTGGTAGCTATAGTGTTGTTGTTCTGTGTGGTAGCTATAGTGTTGTTGTTCTGTGTGGTAGCTATAGTGTTGTTGTTGTTCTGTGTGGTAGCTATAGTGTTGTTGTTCTGTGTGGTAGCTATAGTGTTGTTGTTCTGTGTGGTAGCTATAGTGTTGTTGTTCTGTGTGGTAGCTATAGTGTTGTTGTTCTGTGTGGTAGCTATAGTGTTGTTGTTCTGTGTGGTAGCTATAGTGTTGTTGTTCTGTGTGGTAGCTATAGTGTTGTTGTTCTGTGTGGTAGCTATAGTGTTGTTGTTCTGTGTGGTAGCTATAGTGTTGTTGTTCTGTGTGGTAGCTATAGTGTTGTTGTTCTGTGTGGTAGCTATAGTGTTGTTGTTCTGTGTGGTAGCTATAGTGTTGTTGTTCTGTGTGGTAGCTATAGTGTGTTGTTGTTCTGTGTGGTAGCTATAGTGTTTGTTGTTCTGTGTGGTAGCTATAGTGTTGTTGTTCTGTGTGGTAGCTATAGTGTTGTTGTTGTCTGTGTGGTAGCTATAGTGTTGTTGTTCTGTGTGGTAGCTATAGTGTTGTTGTTCTGTGTGGTAGCTATAGTGTTGTTGTTCTGTGTGGTAGCTATAGTGTTGTTGTTCTGTGTGGTAGCTATAGTGCTTGTTGTTCTGTGTGGTAGCTATAGTGTTGTTGTTCTGTGTGGTAGCTATAGTGTTGTTGTTCTGTGTGGTAGCTATAGTGTTGTTGTTCTGTGTGGTAGCTATAGTGTTGTTGTTCTGTGTGGTAGCTATAGTGTTGTTGTTGTTCTGTGTGGTAGCTATAGTGTTGTTGTTCTGTGTGGTAGCTATAGTGTTGTGTTGTTCTGTGTGGTAGCTATAGTGTTGTTGTTCTGTGTGGTAGCTATAGTGTTGTTGTTCTGTGTGGTAGCTATAGTGTTGTTGTTCTGTGTGGTAGCTATAGTGTTGTTGTTCTGTGTGGTAGCTATAGTGCTGTTGTTCTGTGTGGTAGCTATAGTGTTGTTGTTCTGTGTGGTAGCTATAGTGTTGTTGTTCTGTGGTAGCTATAGTGTTGTTGTTCTGTGTGGTAGCTATAGTGTTGTTGTTCTGTGTGGTAGCTATAGTGTTGTTGTTCTGTGTGGTAGCTATAGTGCTGTTGTTCTGTGTGGTAGCTATAGTGTTGTTGTTGTTCTGTGTGGTAGCTATAGTGTTGTTGTTCTGTGTGGTAGCTATAGTGTTGTTGTTGTTCTGTGTGGTAGCTATAGTGTTGTTGTTCTGTGTGGTAGCTATAGTGTTGTTGTTCTGTGTGGTAGCTATAGTGTTGTTGTTCTGTGTGGTAGCTATAGTGTTGTTGTTCTGTGTGGTAGCTATAGTGTTGTTGTTCTGTGTGGTAGCTATAGTGTTGTTGTTCTGTGTGGTAGCTATAGTGTTGTTGTTCTGTGTGGTAGCTATAGTGTTGTTGTTCTGTGTGGTAGCTATAGTGTTGTTGTTCTGTGTGGTAGCTATAGTTGTTGTTGTTCTGTGTGGTAGCTATAGTGTTGTTGTTCTGTGTGGTAGCTATAGTGTTGTTGTTCTGTGTGGTAGCTATAGTGTTGTTGTTCTGTGTGGTAGCTATAGTGTTGTTGTTCTGTGTGGTAGCTATAGTGTTGTTGTTCTGTGTGGTAGCTATAGTGCTGTTGTTCTGTGTGGTAGCTATAGTGTTGTTGTTCTGTGTGTAGCTATAGTGTTGTTGTTCTGTGTGGTAGCTATAGTGTTGTTGTTCTGTTGGTAGCTATAGTGTTGTTGTTCTGTGTGGTAGCTATATGTGTTGTCTGTGGGTAGCTATAGTGTTGTTGTTCTGTGGTAGCTATAGTGTTGTTGTCTGTGTGGTAGCTAGTGTGTTGTTCTGTTGGTAGCTATAGTGTTGTTGTTCTGTGTGGTAGCTATAGTGTTGTTGTTCTGTGTGGTAGCTATAGTGTTGTTGTTCTGTGTGGTAGCTATAGTGTTGTTGTTCTGTGTGGTAGCTATAGTGTTGTTGTTCTGTGTGGTAGCTATAGTGTTGTTGTTCTGTGTGGTAGCTATAGTGTTGTTGTTCTGTGTGGTAGCTATAGTGTTGTTGTTCTGTGTGATAGCTATAGTGTTGTTGTTCTGTGTGGTAGCTATAGTGTTGTTGTTCTGTGTGGTAGCTATAGTGTTGTTGTTCTGTGTGGTAGCTATAGTGTTGTTGTTCTGTGTGGTAGCTATAGTGTTGTTGTTCTGTGTGGTAGCTATAGTGCTGTTGTTCTGTGTGGTAGCTATAGTGTTGTTGTTCTGTGTGGTAGCTATAGTGTTGTTGTTCTGTGTGGTAGCTATAGTGTTGTTGTTCTGTGTGGTAGCTATAGTGTTGTTGTTGTTCTGTGTGGTAGCTATAGTGTTGTTGTTCTGTGTGGTAGCTATAGTGTTGTTGTTCTGTGTGGTAGCTATAGTGTTGTTGTTGTTCTGTGTGGTAGCTATAGTGTTGTTGTTCTGTGTGGTAGCTATAGTGTTGTTGTTCTGTGTGGTAGCTATAGTGTTGTTGTTCTGTGTGGTAGCTATAGTGTTGTTGTTCTGTGTGGTAGCTATAGTGCTGTTGTTCTGTGTGGTAGCTATAGTGTTGTTGTTCTGTGTGGTAGCTATAGTGTTGTTGTTCTGTGTGGTAGCTATAGTGTTGTTGTTCTGTGTGGTAGCTATAGTGTTGTTGTTCTGTGTGGTAGCTATAGTGTTGTTGTTCTGTGTGGTAGCTATAGTGCTGTTGTTCTGTGTGGTAGCTATAGTGTTGTTGTTGTTCTGTGTGGTAGCTATAGTGTTGTTGTTCTGTGTGGTAGCTATAGTGTTGTTGTTGTTCTGTGTGGTAGCTATAGTGTTGTTGTTCTGTGTGGTAGCTATAGTGTTGTTGTTCTGTGTGGTAGCTATAGTGTTGTTGTTCTGTGTGGTAGCTATAGTGTTGTTGTTCTGTGTGGTAGCTATAGTGTTGTTGTTCTGTGTGGTAGCTATAGTGTTGTTGTTCTGTGTGGTAGCTATAGTGCTGTTGTTCTGTGTGGTAAGCTATAGTGTTGTTGTTGTTCTGTGTGGTAGCTATAGTGTTGTTGTTCTGTGTGGTAGCTATAGTGTTGTTGTTGTTCTGTGTGGTAGCTATAGTGTTGTTGTTCTGTGTGGTAGCTATAGTTGTTGTTGTTTCTGTGTGGTAGCTATAGTGCTTGTTGTTCTGTGTGGTAGCTATAGTGTTGTTGTTCTGTGTGGTAGCTATAGTGTTGTTGTTCTGTGTGGTAGCTATAGTGTTGTTGTTCTGTGTGGTAGCTATAGTGTTGTTGTTCTGTGTGGTAGCTATAGTGTTGTTGTTCTGTGTGGTAGCTATAGTGTTGTTGTTGTTCTGTGTGGTAGCTATAGTGTTGTTGTTCTGTGTGGTAGCTATAGTGTTGTTGTTCTGTGTGGTAGCTATAGTGTTGTTGTTCTGTGTGGTAGCTATAGTGTTGTTGTTCTGTGTGGTAGCTATAGTGTTGTTGTTCTGGTGTGGTAGCTATAGTGTTGTTGTTCTGTGTGGTAGCTATAGTGTTGTTGTTCTGTGTTGGTAGCTATAGTGTTGTTGTTCTGTGTGGTAGCTATAGTGTTGTTGTTCTGTGTGGTAGCTATAGTGTTGTTGTTCTGTGTGGTAGCTATAGTGTTGTTGTTCTGTGTTGGTAGCTATAGTGCTGTTGTTCTGTGTGGTAGCTATAGTGTTGTTGTTCTGTGTGGTAGCTATAGTGTTGTTGTTCTGTGTTGGTAGCTATAGTGTTGTTGTTCTGTGTGGTAGCTATAGTGTTGTTGTTCTGTGTGGTAGCTATAGTGCTGTTGTTCTGTGTGGTAGCTATAGTGTTGTTGTTCTGTGTGGTAGCTATAGTGTTGTTGTTCTGTGTGGTAGCTATAGTGTTGTTGTTCTGTGTGGTAGCTATAGTGTTGTTGTTCTGTGTGGTAGCTATAGTGTTGTTGTTCTGTGTTGGTAGCTATAGTGCTGTTGTTCTGTGTGGTAGCTATAGTGTTGTTGTTCTGTGTGATAGCTATAGTGTTGTTGTTCTGTGTGGTAGCTATAGTGTTGTTGTTCTGTGTTGGTAGCTATAGTGCTGTTGTTCTGTGTGGTAGCTATAGTGCTGTTGTTCTGTGTGGTAGCTATAGTGTTGTTGTTCTGTGTGGTAGCTATAGTGTTGTTGTTCTGTGTTGGTAGCTATAGTGCTGTTGTTCTGTGTGGTAGCTATAGTGTTGTTGTTCTGTGTGATAGCTATAGTGTTGTTGTTCTGTGTGGTAGCTATAGTGTTGTTGTTCTGTGTTGGTAGCTATAGTGCTGTTGTTCTGTGTGGTAGCTATAGTGCTGTTGTTCTGTGTGGTAGCTATAGTGTTGTTGTTCTGTGTGGTAGCTATAGTGTTGTTGTTCTGTGTTGGTAGCTATAGTGCTGTTGTTCTGTGTGGTAGCTATAGTGTTGTTGTTCTGTGTTGGTAGCTATAGTGTTGTTGTTCTGTGTGGTAGCTATAGTGTTGTTGTTCTGTGTGGTAGCTATAGTGTTGTTGTTGTTCTGTGTGGTAGCTATAGTGTTGTTGTTCTGTGTGGTAGCTATAGTGTTGTTGTTCTGTGTGGTAGCTATAGTGCTGTTGTTCTGTGTGGTAGCTATAGTGTTGTTGTTGTTCTGTGTGGTAGCTATAGTGTTGTTGTTCTGTGTGGTAGCTATAGTGTTGTTGTTGTTCTGTGTGGTAGCTATAGTGTTGTTGTTCTGTGTGGTAGCTATAGTGTTGTTGTTCTGTGTGGTAGCTATAGTGTTGTTGTTCTGTGTGGTAGCTATAGTGTTGTTGTTCTGTGTGGTAGCTATAGTGTTGTTGTTCTGTGTGGTAGCTATAGTGTTGTTGTTCTGTGTGGTAGCTATAGTGTTGTTGTTGTTCTGTGTGGTAGCTATAGTGTTGTTGTTGTTCTGTGTGGTAGCTATAGTGTTGTTGTTCTGTGTGGTAGCTATAGTGTTGTTGTTCTGTGTGGTAGCTATAGTGTTGTTGTTGTTCTGTGTGGTAGCTATAGTGTTGTTGTTCTGTGTGGTAGCTATAGTGTTGTTGTTCTGTGTGGTAGCTATAGTGTTGTTGTTCTGTGTGGTAGCTATAGTGCTGTTGTTCTGTGTGGTAGCTATAGTGCTGTTGTTCTGTGTGGTAGCTATAGTGCTGTTGTTGTTCTGTGTGGTAGCTATAGGCCCTCATTTATCAACCGTGCGTACGCCAAAATATGGGTGTACGCCGAAATTACCGCAATTTTCGGCATTTACGATTTGCGCCAACGTTTGAATTTGAACTTGAGCCAAGACAAAAACCACGTCTGGTCGGGAGCTGTCGTACGCTTTGTCCTCGGCTGTTTTTCTGTCGTAGAACAGCGGAGCAGCATTGTTTGACCAGCTGAGAGGCTGTCACAGGCATCGAAACAGATGTATTCACTCCTAAAATGTTAATAGAAAAGTATATGTATGTAGTATGTATGTAGGCCTATATGTGCTACATGTAAAAAAAGAAAAAGAAAAGGAAAAAAGGAATAGGCCTACATCAACGATGTGTCTGTGTCATATGAAATTGGTAGGAGATTACCAACTTTACAAGCAGTTAAAATCGCGCAATTAAAACAATGTTGCAAGTTTAGATGCTTAAGCCATTTAAACGGTGCCCCCCCCCCCTCCTGGAATAGTTAACTGGATCGAGAGTGCTGCAGCTATAGTCAAGTCTACCAACCAACGGGTAGGCTATAGTGCAATCTACAGCCATGTCTTTCTCGAGTTACATCTCGTCGTTTTAAGGATAAACCCGACGTGTCGCTCAATGCCAAATGTGCCGTGCCGGCGTGCCAGCGCAAAATTGGGGACCTGACCGCATCGGAGTTAGGTAGGCTAAACCACCCAGCCAGGCTGCCAGCCCACCAGTGCCAGTGTGCCACATGAGGCTGGTTTAGGCTGCACATTTATATAATTGTCAGTTGACAGCCCAGCCACTGCACCGACTACTGCGACTAGCGAGGTAATCTAAATAGATTGTCATAAACGTGCATGGTCGCGGTGTCATGAACGGACCACAGTGATAGAGACAGACAGGACAGGAGAGGAGGAAAACAGCAGCGTTTGTGTGCGCCTATTTGTTATTTAATTAATTGTTCACATGCAGGTTCAGATTTTCGTTCACTAATATATTGTTGTAGGCTATATTAAATTAATAAATACTTTAATAATTTAATATAGGCTACAACTAACAACACACGGCAGGCGCGTAGCGCGGATCAAATGATTGACTGGGCAAATTAGCATGGGGGGGGGGGGCATCCCCGGCCGATAGTGAAGTGTGAACTGTGAACGGTTTGGGGAACCATTTTAAAACAAAGGCGGCTTGCATGCTGTGGTTTACTAACCAGAAATGTGCATGCACAAGGCTCAAAGTTGGGCCAGCTCTAAACTGACTGGGCCACGGCCCGTATGTGCGTGTGTGCGTGTGGGCAGCAAGGCAAGCGAGGCGAGAGGAGAAACAGACAGGGTACTACAGCTACAGCTTTATTTAATTCATACAGGTGTTCGTTCTTTATTTATTTAAGATAGGCTACAACAAACCAGTTGGACTTGCAAGTTGCGTGTGCGTGCGTGCGTCTGTGTGTATGAGAGTGGGGGTGACTTTTTTATTGACTTTTTTCGTCATGTAACTATGGTTTCCAAGGTCGTACTGCAGTTGTTCATGTCGCAAAAACGAGGGCGAGGCTTGATTTCATAGGGCGTGCCAGATAGATTTCAGCCGTCACATTTATAAACGTCCGAACGAAATTAAGGAAGGATCAGCTGTCTGCGATCACTTTATAAATGCCGACCCGACGTGGGTGTACTACGAATCCTACACTCGAATTTGGGGCAGATTTTACACTCAATTGATAAATGAGGGCCATAGTGCTGTTGTTGTTCTGTGTGGTAGCTATAGTGCTGTTGTTGTTCTGTGTGGTAGCTATAGTGCATTTGTTTTTATTTTCTCCTGTACAGCACTTTGTAAATCCTGAGTTTTGAAACGTGCTATGTAAATGAAGTAGATTGGATTGGATGTAAAAAAAGGTTGTCCAGTCCTCATTTTACCACCTTCGCAAAATTGCCAAAAATAAAACCCTTCCTCTCACGCCCCGACTTAACCAAAGACACCCACGCCTTCATATATTCACGCCTAGACTATTGCAATTCCCTTTACACCTGTCTTTACTCCTGTCTTTACTCCCGTCTTTACTCCCGTCTTTACTCCCGTCTTTACTCCTGTCTTTACTCCTGTCTTTACTCCTGTCTTTACACCTGTCTTTACTCCTGTCTTTACTCCTGTCTTTACTCCTGTCTTTACTCCTGTCTTTACTCCTGTCTTTACTCCTGTCTTTACTCCTGTCTTTACTCCTGTCTTTACTCCTGTCTTTACTCCTGTCTTTACACCTGTCTTTACTCCTGTCTTTACTCCCGTCTTTACTCCCGTCTTTACTCCCGTCTTTACTCCCGTCTTTACACCTGTCTTTACTCCTGTCTTTACACCTGTCTTTACTCCTGTCTTTACTCCTGTCTTTACTCCCGTCTTTACACCTGTCTTTACTCCTGTCTTTACTCCTGTCTTTACACCTGTCTTTACTCCTGTCTTTACACCTGTCTTTACTCCTGTCTTTACTCCCGTCTTTACACCCGTCTTTACTCCTGTCTTTACTCCTGTCTTTACTCCTGTCTTTACACCTGTCTTTACTCCTGTCTTTACTCCTGTCTTTACTCCTGTCTTTACTCCTGTCTTTACTCCTGTCTTTACTCCTGTCTTTACACCTGTCTTTACTCCTGTCTTTACTCCTGTCTTTACTCCTGTCTTTACTCCTGTCTTTACTCCTGTCTTTACTCCTGTCTTTACTCCTGTCTTTACACCTGTCTTTACTCCTGTCTTTACTCCTGTCTTTACTCCTGTCTTTACTCCTGTCTTTACTCCTGTCTTTACTCCTGTCTTTACTCCTGTCTTTACACCTGTCTTTACACCTGTCTTTACACCTGTCTTTACTCCTGTCTTTACACCTGTCTTTACTCCTGTCTTTACTCCTGTCTTTACTCCTGTCTTTACTCCTGTCTTTACTCCTGTCTTTACACCTGTCTTTACTCCTGTCTTTACTCCCGTCTTTACACCTGTCTTTACTCCTGTCTTTACTCCTGTCTTTACACCTGTCTTTACTCCTGTCTTTACACCTGTCTTTACTCCTGTCTTTACTCCTGTCTTTACACCCGTCTTTACACCCGTCTTTACACCTGTCTTTACACCCGTCTTTACTCCTGTCTTTACACCTGTCTTTACACCTGTCTTTACACCTGTCTTTACTCCTGTCTTTACTCCTGTCTTTACTCCTGTCTTTACTCCTGTCTTTACTCCTGTCTTTACTCCTGTCTTTACACCTGTCTTTACACCTGTCTTTACTCCTGTCTTTACTCCTGTCTTTACTCCTGTCTTTACTCCTGTCTTTACTCCTGTCTTTACTCCTGTCTTTACTCCTGTCTTTACACCTGTCTTTACACCTGTCTTTACTCCTGTCTTTACTCCTGTCTTTACTCCTGTCTTTACTCCTGTCTTTACTCCTGTCTTTACACCTGTCTTTACTCCTGTCTTTACTCCTGTCTTTACTCCTGTCTTTACTCCTGTCTTTACTCCTGTCTTTACTCCTGTCTTTACTCCTGTCTTTACTCCTGTCTTTACTCCTGTCTTTACTCCTGTCTTTACTCCTGTCTTTACACCTGTCTTTACTCCTGTCTTTACTCCTGTCTTTACTCCTGTCTTTACACCTGTCTTTACACCTGTCTTTACTCCTGTCTTTACTCCTGTCTTTACTCCTGTCTTTACTCCTGTCTTTACTCCTGTCTTTACACCTGTCTTTACTCCTGTCTTTACACCTGTCTTTACACCTGTCTTTACTCCTGTCTTTACTCCTGTCTTTACACCTGTCTTTACTCCTGTCTTTACACCTGTCTTTACTCCTGTCTTTACTCCTGTCTTTACTCCTGTCTTTACACCTGTCTTTACACCTGTGCTCCGTCCCACCTCTCAGACCTACTAGGTCCAGCCTTGCTCCGTCCCACCTCTCAGACCTACTAGGTCTGGCCTTGCTCCGTCCCACCTCTCAGACCTACTAGGTCCAGCCTTGCTCCGTCCCACCTCTCAGACCTACTAGGTCCGGCCTTGCTCCGTCCCACCTCTCAGACCTACTAGGTCCAGCCTTGCTCCGTCCCACCTCTCAGACCTACTAGGTCCGGCCTTGCTCCGTCCCACCTCTCAGACCTACTAGGTCCGGCCTTGCTCCGTCCCACCTCTCAGACCTACTAGGTCCGGCCTTGCTCCGTCCCACCTCTCAGACCTACTAGCCTTGCTCCGTCCCACCTCTCAGACCTACTAGGTCCAGCCTTGCTCCTCTCAGACCTACTAGGTCCAGCCTTGCTCCTCTCAGACCTACTAGGTCCGGCCTTGCTCCGTCCCACCTCTCAGACCTACTAGGTCCAGCCTTGCTCCTCTCAGACCTACTAGGTCCAGCCTTGCTCCGTCCCACCTCTCAGACTATACTAGGTCCAGCCTTGCTCCGTCCCACCTCTCAGACCTACTAGGTCCAGCCTTGCTCCGTCCCACCTCTCAGACCTACTAGGTCTGGCCTTGCTCCGTCCCACCTCTCAGACCTACTAGGTCCGGCCTTGCTCCGTCCCACCTCTCAGACCTACTAGGTCCAGCCTTGCTCCGTCCCACCTCTCAGACCTACTAGGTCCAGCCTTGCTCCGTCCTCCCACCTCTCAGACCTACTAGGTCCAGCCTTGCTCCGTCCCACCTCTCAGACCTACTAGGTCCGGCCTTGCTCCGTCCCACCTCTCAGACCTACTAGGTCCGGCCTTGCTCCGTCCCACCTCTCAGACCTACTTGACCCCTATGACCCCTATGCTCCGTCCCACCTCTCAGACCTACTAGGTCCAGCCTTGCTCCGTCCCACCTCTCAGACCTACTAGGTCCAGCCTTGCTCCGTCCCACCTCTCAGACCCACTAGGTCCGGCCTTGCTCCGTCCCACCTCTCAGACCTACTAGGTCCGGCCTTGGAGGTCCCACCTCTCAGACCTACTAGGTCCAGCCTTGCTCCGTCCCACCTCTCAGACCTACTAGGTCCAGCCTTGCTCCGTCCCACCTCTCAGACCTACTAGGTCCAGCCTTGCTCCGTCCCACCTCTCAGACCTACTAGGTCCAGCCTTGCTCCGTCCCACCTCTCAGACCTACTAGGTCCGGCCTTGCTCCGTCCCACCTCTCAGACCTACTAGGTCTGGCCTTGCTCCGTCCCACCTCTCAGACCTACTAGGTCTGGCCTTGCTCCGTCCCACCTATCAGACCTACTAGGTCCGGCCTTGCTCCGTCCCACCTCTCAGACCTACTAGGTCCAGCCTTGCTCCGTCCCACCTCTCAGACCTACTAGGTCTGGCCTTGCTCCGTCCCACCTCTCAGACCTACTAGGTCCGGCCTTGCTCCGTCCCACCTCTCAGACCTACTAGGTCCAGCCTTGCTCCGTCCCACCTCTCAGACCTACTAGGTCCAGCCTTGCTCCGTCCCACCTCTCAGACCTACTAGGTCCAGCCTTGCTCCACCTCTTAGACCTACTAGGTCCGGCCTTGCTCCGTCCCACCTCTCAGACCTACTAGGTCCGGCCTTGCTCCGTCCCACCTCTCAGACCTACTAGGTCCAGCCTTGCTCCGTCCTTCTCAGACCTACTAGGTCCAGCCTTGCTCCGTCCCACCTCTCAGACCTACTAGGTCCGGCTCCGTCCCACCTCTCAGACCTACTAGGTCCGGCCTTGCTCCGTCCCACCTCTCAGACCTACTAGGTCCAGCCTTGCTCCGTCCCACCCCTCAGACCTACTAGGTCCAGCCTTGCTCCGTCCCACCTCTCAGACCTACTTGACCCCTATGAGCGAGTTGAGATCCTCGGGGAAAAGCCCTTCTCACCATAAAAACAGGCCACAAAAAGACTATTGACGATCGGGGCTTTGCACGCCACGATCGCATTATGGAACGCCCTGCCACTGGAGGTGGCGCGCTATGAGCTTGTAGATCTGCTATTTTTCAATAGCTAAATTATAACATAATGTTCAAAACACCAACAGGGGTTCCCGCCCAAAATGGGTTAAATCACTCCTGAAGACCAATTTCTACAAAGCTGCTTTTAATCCTTTATCGTTGTGATTTCTTTGTCTTTTCTGATGTATTTCTTCACCTTTTTATATGTTTTTCACCGATGTGCCATTATTCCATTATTGTGTGTTTCTGCTGTTGCCTTTGGATGTAGGATATGTTCTATGCTCTCGTTGTTCAGAACTTTGTGACCTTGTTATATAAATAAAGCTTATTATCATTATTATAAAACATTCCAGGTGACTAAAATGTGACTGAAACTAAATGAAAACTATTGAAGAGAGACTATGACTAAAACATAAATCAAAATGTGCTGCCAAAAATCACACTGACTCACAGCTTCACTTCCACGCAACGCCCTACCAACAGTCATTAAGACATGTGAATCCCTAGACTCCTTCAAAACCGCTCTCAAAGGGCACCTACGGACGGCTGCAATTCGAAACTGGCCCCTGTAAAATCTGAATCCTTCCCCCCCCCCTCACTGTATATGTTTTTTGTTAGTTTTTTTCCCTTTTTCCCTCCTTTATGGTGGATTCCTGTTCTGTTCTTTGACTATAGAGAAGTGTCTATTTGTACGTCTCTAAATGTTATGATGAATTGAACATGGTGGACCCTCAAGTGTAATGCTTTATGGTGTCGTCCGCTCACAGTTAACAGTCTCTGTATTGAGTTGTGCTTGAAATGTACTGTAATTCTGCAAACTGTTAATAAATACTTCAATCAATCAATGAATTAAGAACCACAGCATAGTGGATTCAGCAGGACTGCTGACAGTCTCAGGATTTGTAGCAAAGTCAAATATTTTAAACTATTTTTAAACTATCTTTTAACTCCCAGGCCATCATTTATCAACCGTGCGTACGCCAAAATATGGGTGTACGCCGAAATTACCGCAATTTTCGGCATTTACGATTTGCGCCAAAGATTGAAAATGATCTTGTGCCAAGACAAAACTCACGTCTGGTCGGGAGCTGTCGTACGCTTTGTCCTCACCTGTTTTTTGTCGTAGAACAGCGGAGCAGCATTGTTTGACCAGCTGAGAGGCTGTCACAGGCATCGAAACATATGTATTCACTCCTAAAATGTTTATATAAAACTGTATAGGTATGTATATGGGCTAAATGTAAAAAAAAAAAAAAAAAAAAAAAGAAAAAAGGAAAGGAATACATCAACGATGTGTCTTTGTGTCATATGAAATTAGTAGGAGATTTCCAACTTTACAAGCAAGCAATTGAAATTGCGCATTTAAAAACAATGTTGCAAGTTAGATGCGTAAGCCATTTAAACAGTGTTTTGCATGATGAGCGCATACATGCGAGGATTTGGGCTGTCTGTGCTGAAATATTTCCATGACGGGACGTTGGAGAGTATAGTGCAGTGCTGCAGCGCGGAGAGTCCCAACATGGGTAGCCTACTGTAGCCTAATCTACAGCAGGCCGATGTCTTTATGGAGTTACAGTATGTGCAATCTCCTCCTCGTTTAATAAACCCGACGCGTCACGGACGGACCACAGTGATAGAGAGACAGACAGGACAGGAGATTGCACCTTGCAAAGCAGCGTGTGTGCGCGCCTATTTGTTATATAATTCATGGTTCACAGGTTCAGGTTTTCGTTCACTAATATATCTTGTTGTATATTAAATGAATAAAGACTTTAATAATTGAATATACAACTAACAACACAGTGACAGTTGCTTGCAAATTGCGATATGTGCGTGCGTGCGTGCGGGGGGTGAGGCGGGCAGCAAGGGATGCGAAGCGAGAGGAGAAACAGACAGGGTAGTCCTACAGCTTTATTTAATTCATGCAGGTTTATTTATTTAAGATACAACAAGTTGCGTGTGCGTGCATGCGTCTGTGTGTGTGTATGGGAGGGGGCAGCAAGGCAACTTAGGCAAGCGAGTGAAACTTTTTTTTCTTCCTGTAACCATGGTTTCCAGGTCGTATTGCAGTTGTTCATGTCGCAAAAACGAGGGCGAGGCTTGATTTCATAGGGCGTGCCAGATAGATTTCAGCCGTCACATTTATAAACGTCCGAACGAAATTAAGGAAGGATCAGCTGTCTGCGATCACTTCATAAATGCCGACCCGACGTGGGTGTACTACGAATCCTACACTCGAATTTGGGGCAGAATTTACACTCAATTGATAAATGAGGGCCTCAGTGTCTGTAAAACAGTCACTGAGACTGTCCTAACTGGCAAGTGCAATATAGACTATGGGCAAATGCAATAGGATATAGGATATAATATGCAATAGGATATAGGATATAATATGCAATAGGATATAGGATATAATATGCAATAGGATATAGGATATAATATGCAATAGGATATAGGATATAATATGCAATAGGATATAGGATATAATATGCAATAGGATATAGGATATAATATGCAATAGGATATAGGATATAATATGCAATAGCATATAATATATTCCCCCATGGTCCCCCCCCCCCCCCCCCCCCACCCCACCGATGATTAATTTGCACATGAACTTCAGACTCTGTTCCATCTATTTAAATGTGTGATTGTGTGGCCCCCCTTATTTTATATCATTTTATTGGTGTATTTTACTACTATTTTAACAGTGCATTAGAATATTTATTTGAGATGACTGGACTGGACTGGACTATGACGGACTAACAGTTTTATGCCATGAAGTTGCCCCATCAGTGTTTTTTCGTTCTTTGTTGATACTGTTATATGTTGTGCTGCA
>NC_136794.1:51502195-51589695 GCF_951216825.1 Electrona antarctica
TGTGTCTTCAATGCTCCTCCATTAGCACGCCAAGCTGTGTCTTCAATGCTACCATTAGCACGCCCAGCTGTGTCTTCAATGCTACCATTAGCACGCCCAGCTGTGTCTTCAATGCTACCATTAGCACGCCCAGCTGTGTCTTCAATGCTCCTCCATTAGCACGCCCAGCTGTGTCTTCAATGCTACCATTAGCACGCCCAGCTGTGTCTTCAATGCTCCTCCATTAGCACGCCCAGCAGGGCCTTCAATGCTCCTCCATTAGCATGCCCAGCTGTGTCTTCAATGCTCCTCCATTAGCACGCCAGCAAACCAGTTCTCACCTATTGGCCAGAGATGCGCTACAGCTTACTGTTAACTAGTGATGGGAGATGGTAAATGGTAAATGGTGCATTTATATAGCGCCTTTATCCAAGGCGCTTTACATAGATTGTACATTACATTCACCCATTCACACACACATTCATACACTGATGGCAGCGGAAACCATGCAAGGTACCAACCAGCACATCAGGAGCAATTAGGGGTTCAGTGTCTTGCTCAAGGACACTTCGACACTAGCTCTGGGGGAGCCCGGGTTTGAACTGGCGACCTTGCGGTTACCATCCGGAAACTCTACCCCTGAGCCACCGCCGAGATAAATGGGCAAATACACATTGTGGTATCGGCCCGATTTTAGTTGCTTTTAGATCGGTTTGATTAATCAATCAGACCGATTCATTAACACTAGCACGTCTGAGAGGTCGTTTTGACCGTTTTTTTTAGATTTTGAAGTTTATTATCTTTGAGCCTATGAAGCTTTCAGAATGTTCCCCTTCCATGACCATCACCATTCCATCGTCTCAGAAATCTGAAACATTTTATAAATATGAATTTAAGTACATGCTTTTTCAGAATGGAAAAAAATTGTTATAATTTTTCAATACAGAATGAGATCGTATCGACATCGGTAATATCGGTTATCGGCCATAACAGCAATTCATTATATCGGATATCGATATCTGCCAAAATGTCTCATCGGCACATCCCTGCTGTAAACATAAATGGTGCATTTATATAGCGCCTTTATCCAAGGCGCTTTACATAGATTGTGCATTACATTCACCCATTCACACACACATTCACACACCGATTGCGGCGGAAGCCATGCAAGGTACCAACCAGCACATCGGGAGCAATTTGGGGTTCAGTGTCTTGCCCAAGGACACTTCGACATGTAGACAGGAGGAGCCGGGATTCGAACCGCCGACCCATGGATCATTGGACAACCTGCTCTACCTCCTGAGCCACAGTCGCCCTACATCAGGCTACATGTCCTCACAGGGATCCAGCTCTGGTTGAGGTAATAATAATTATTATTATTATTAGGGCAACTACCAACTACCAACAACTTATTATTAGGGCAACTTATTAGGACAACTACCAGAGGAGACTGTGAAGTGCCAATCAGACGTAGTGTGTTTGGTAAAACAAATTCAACCTGAAAAGGTGGCTAAAAACAATTCAAATCTGTAATCATGAGTAACTATCAGCACTATTTAGTATTCATCACGGGTGTCATTTTTCACTTCACTTTGCAGTTGTTCTGTCCCCGGTACCATGTTGATCTGTTCCTGTATTGTACAGTATTGTATTGTGTTTTTGTATGGACATAGTGTTGGGTGCACACATGCACACATGGCATCAACGCATGGTGTTGCGTGCTGGCCCACTATACACAGTCTTTCTTTTATCATTCATTTTTTAAGAGCCTGCCCAGGGACTACAGATGAAATGTAGCTTTGGCTAACTCTGGCCCATTTACATTGAGGTGAAAACTGACATGTTGATTAATGAGCTTTGTCCCTGTCAAATAAATAAATAAATAAATACATTATTATTATTAGTAGTAGTAGTATTATTATCCCATTTAGACATGAGGACGATTCTACAAAATGTCTTCTAAATCCTGACAGTTTTCTGAAATACCTCATGTTTCTGTATCAGTGGTTCTCACAGGGTTAAACCCTATGTTTCTATATCAGTGGTTCTCACAGGGTTAATACCTCATGTTTCTGTATCAGTGGTTCTCACAGGGTTAAACCCTATGTTTCTATATCAGTGGTTCTCACAGGGTTAAACCCTATGTTTCTATATCAGTGGTTCTCACAGGGTTAAACCCTATGTTTCTATATCAGTGGTTCTCACAGGGTTAATACCTCATGTTTCTGTATCAGTGGTTCTCACAGGGTTAAACCATATGTTTCTGTATCAGTGGTTCTCACAGGGTTAATACCTCATGTTTCTGTATCAGTGGTTCTCACAGGGTTAAACCATATGTTTCTGTATCAGTGGTTCTCACAGGGTTAAACCTCATGTTTCTGTATCAGTGGTTCTCACAGGGTTAAACCTCATGTTTCTGTATCAGTGGTTCTCACAGGGTTAAACCTCATGTTTCTGTATCAGTGGTTCTCACAGGGTTAAACCTCATGTTTCTGTATCAGTGGTTCTCACAGGGTTAAACCTCATGTTTCTGTATCAGTGGTTCTCACAGGGTTAAACCTCATGTTTCTGTATCAGTGGTTCTCACAGGGTTAAACCTCATGTTTCTGTATCAGTGGTTCTCACAGGGTTAAACCTCATGTTTCTGTATCAGTGGTTCTCACAGGGTTAAACCATATGTTTCTGTATCAGTGGTTCTCACAGGGTTAATACCTCATGTTTCTGTATCAGTGGTTCTCACAGGGTTAAACCATATGTTTCTGTATCAGTGGTTCTCACAGGGTTAAACCTCATGTTTCTGTATCAGTGGTTCTCACAGGGTTAAACCTCATGTTTCTGTATCAGTGGTTCTCACAGGGTTAAACCTCATGTTTCTGTATCAGTGGTTCTCACAGGGTTAAACCTCATGTTTCTGTATCAGTGGTTCTCACAGGGTTAAACCTCATGTTTCTGTATCAGTGGTTCTGACAGGGTTAAACCTCATGTTTCTGTATCAAGTGGTTCTCACAATAGCAGACCTACAAGCTCGTAGCGCGGCACGTCTGCTATTTTTCCACAGCTAAAGTTTAAAATAATGCTTTAAAACACCAAAAGGGGTTCCCGTCCTGAATGGGTTATGATTAGTAGTATTATTATGATGCTGATATTACTGTTCTCAGAGGGATCCAGCTCTGGCTGCTCAGACTGTGTTTAAGGTATTATCAGGAGTATTATCGTACTGTCCTCAGAGGGATCCAGCTCTGGCTGCTCAGACTGTGTTTAAGGTATTATCAGTAGTATTATCTTACTGTTCTCAGAGGGATCCAGCTCTGGCTGCTCAGACTGTGTTTAAGGTATTATCAGTAGTATTAGTAGTAGTATTATCTTACTGTTCTCAGAGGGATCCAGCTCTGGCTGCTCAGACTGTGTTTAAGGTATTATCAGTAGTATTATCTTACTGTTCTCAGAGGGATCCAGCTCTGGCTGCTCAGACTGTGTTTAAGGTATTATCAGTAGTATTAGTAGTAGTATTATCTTACTGTTCTCAGAGGGATCCAGCTCTGGCTGCTCAGACTGTGTTTAAGGTATTATCAGTAGTATTATCTTACTGTTCTCAGAGGGATCCAGCTCTGGCTGCTCAGACTGTGTTTAAGGTATTATCAGGAGTATTATCTTACTGTCCTCAGAGGGATCCAGCTCTGGCTGCTCAGACTGTGTTTAAGGTATTATCAGTAGTATTAGTAGTATTATCTTACTGTTCTCAGAGGGATCCAGCTCTGGCTGCTCAGACTGTGTTTAAGGTATTATCAGTAGTATTATCTTACTGTTCTCAGAGGGATCCAGCTCTGGCTGCTCAGACTGTGTTTAAGGTATTATCAGTAGTATTAGTAGTAGTATTATCTTACTGTTCTCAGAGGGATCCAGCTCTGGCTGCTCAGACTGTGTTTAAGGTATTATCAGGAGTATTATCTTACTGTTCTCAGAGGGATCCAGCTCTGGCTGCTCAGACTGTGTTTAAGGTATTATCAGGAGTATTATCTTACTGTTCTCAGAGGGATCCAGCTCTGGCTGCTCAGACTGTGTTTAAGGTATTATCAGTAGTATTAGTAGTAGTATTATCTTACTGTTCTCAGAGGGATCCAGCTCTGGCTGCTCAGACTGTGTTTAAGGTATTATCAGTAGTATTAGTAGTATTATCTTACTGTCCTCAGAGGGATCCAGCTCTGGCTGCTCAGACTGTGTTTAAGGTATTATCAGTAGTATTATCTTACTGTTCTCAGAGGGATCCAGCTCTGGCTGCTCAGACTGTGTTTAAGGTATTATCAGGAGTATTAGTAGTATTATCTTACTGTTCTCAGAGGGATCCAGCTCTGGCTGCTCAGACTGTGTTTAAGGTATTATCAGTAGTATTAGTAGTAGTATTATCTTACTGTTCTCAGAGGGATCCAGCTCTGGCTGCTCAGACTGTGTTTAAGGTCTGCTCTGCATTGGAGAGATGGTTTCCAGAGGTTCCACCAGGCCGTCCTGCTCGACATCCTGACAGCCACGGAACCAACACAACGCAACGCGACGGAACGGGCGATAAACCTACGCCGTAAATCCTCGATGTGTCCACCCGGGTCACCAGCGAACTGACCCCGACCTTAACACTGGCAGCAACGTGTTCGAACTGACCCTAACCCTAAATCTGACCCCAACTCTGACCCCAAGTCTGACCCTAACGCTGACCCTGACCCTGGCAGCAACGTGTTCTAACGTATGCACCGAGCGCTCTCTAGTAATCATCCAATAGTTTAGTATCCTGACAGCAAAGTGTCCTAACTAGCATGCCCAAAGTGTCCCACCGAGCGCTCGGTAACTAAACTGACTAACTACCGAACTAACCCACCCTTAAACCTTAAACCGCTCACTAAGCCGGTTAGTAGGAACAAACAAACTCGTCCTTCAGTAGGAAACCAACGCCAACTCTAAATAGTGTTTCCTTAATGTCGTTTCTCACACACACAGCCTAGCTTTACTCTGCACTGGGAACCAACTACAGCCATGTGAGAGCGCTCACGCAAACACACACACAGAGAGCAGGTGGTTCCAGGAGCCAGTCTTACTCAACTGAAACCTCTTCCCTGTTTTCTATTCTCTGGCTTTAGGGTTGGGCCACACACACACACACACACACACACACACACACACACACACACACACACACACACACACACACACACACACACACACACACACACACACACACACACACACACACACACACACAGAACTGGTTTTACAACATCAGCTGAGCAGAGGCGGGGAGGAATAGGCGTGTGTGTGTGTGTGTGTGTGTGTTTTCCTCGAGGCCATGACACCAGGCATTCCTCTACAGTGTGAACCAGAGTTGCCAGATTGCGTGAGAGAAATAAGCGACTACACTATTTTAATAAACAACTACACTTTAGAAACAAGACCAAATAAACAACTACACTTTAGAAACAAGACCAAATAAACAACTACACTTTAGAAACAATACCAATAAACTGCAACCCGGAATTACCAATATTTACAAGCAACTCACAGAAAACTTTACAGAAAAAGAGCCCAAAGTCGCTCATTATAAGCAGACATGGCAACACTGGTCTGAACTCTACACGGTGGAAGTTGGAGTTTCTTCCACTCATTGTGATGACATCACAGGGAGAACTGTGGGAGCTGTAGTTCATTTGGGAGTTGTAGTTCAGTTGTAGTTCATTTCACTCGTTGTGATCACAGCCAGGGTGAACTGTGGGAGTTGGAGTTCATTCCACTCGCCGTGATCACAGCCAGGGTGAACTGTGGGAGATGTAGTTCATTCCACTCGCTGTGGTGGTTGGAATGGCTGAGGCTGAGCTCAGACCTTTACTGCATTGCTGTATGCTTGTTGGATGAATGTTGTGTAGTGTCATGGCCGCCCCAATGCATTTCCAATGGAGGTCACATGGTTTGACACAACATTTGTGTTGTGTGAGGGGGAGGGGGCAGTCGAAACACAGCTGAAAGCCATACAACAGACCATGTGACCTCCATTGGAAATGCATTGGGGCGGCCATGACATTCACAACGCTGTAAAGGTCTGAGTGAGGCCTTAGGGTTGACGACGAGTACAGCATCTTGCAATGGGTCTGGACTACAATACCTAGATACCCATGTACCTGTCTAAATACTTCACTAAGATACCAATGTACCTGTCTAAATACTTCACTAAGATACCCATGTACCTGTCTAAATACTTCACTAAGATACCCATGTACATGTCTAAATACTTCCCTAAGATACCCATGTACCTGTCTAAATACTTCACTAAGATACCCATGCACATGTCTAAATACTTCACTAAGATACCCATGTACCTGTCTAAATACTTCACTAAGATACCCATGTACATGTCTAAATACTTCACTAAGATACCCATGTACCTGTCTAAATACTTCACTAAGATACCCATGTACCTGTCTAAATACTTCACTAAGATACCCATGTACCTGTCTAAATACTTCACTAAGATACCCATGTACCTGTCTAAATACTTCACTAAGATACCCATGTACCTGTCTAAATACTTCACTAAGATACCCATGTACCTGTCTAAATACTACACTAAGATACCCATGTACCTGTCTAAATACTACACTAAGATAGTTCTTAGTAAATACTTCACTAAGATACCCATTTTTCTATTGGCTTTAAAATGACGAATTAAACATATGAATAGTGCAGGCAGAAGGCACAATCCACTGTTAATTAGGCTGGCCATAAGCCAGTTAATGTCAAAGAAGTTCACACCCACAACACCAGGGGGAGTTCAACAAACCACATGCAACCCAGATTCGGCTCAAACAAACAGGTTCAATTCATTTTTCATTTTTCAGATGGGGGTCGGCGGCCAATTAAACAATTACATACAGTATCGTTTCTGGGGGTTCTTGACATGAAAACGGTTGATATAGAAACATGAGGGTTTTCAGAAATGTCAGGATTTATTAGACATTTAGTAGAATGTGTTCTCAGGTGTAAATGGGTTAATGTAGTTATGTGTAGAATGTGTTCTGGGTTAATGTGTGACTGTAGTTCTGTGTAGAATGTGTTCTGGGTTAATGTGACTGTAGTTCTGTAGTTCTGTGTAGAATGTGTTCTGGGTTAATGTGACTGTAGTTCTGTGTAGAATGTGTTCTGGGTTAATGTGTGACTGTAGTTCTGTAGTTCTGTGTAGAATGTGTTCTGGGTTAATGTGACTGTAGTTCTGTGTAGAATGTGTTCTGGGTTAATGTGTGACTGTAGTTCTGTGTAGAATGTGTTCTGGGTTAATGTGACTGTAGTTCTGTGTAGAATGTGTTCTGGGTTAATGTGACTGTAGTTCTGTGTAGAATGTGTTCTGGGTTAATGTGACTGTAGTTATGTGTAGAATGTGTTCTGGGTTAATGTGACTGTAGTTCTGTGTAGAATGTGTTCTGGGTTAATGTGTGACTGTTATGTGTAGAATGTGTTCTGGGTTAATGTGTGACTGTAGTTCTGTGTAGAATGTGTTCTGGGTTAATGTGTGACTGTAGTTCTGTGTAGAATGTGTTCTGGGTTAATGTGTGACTGTAGTTCTGTGTAGAATGTGTTCTGGGTTAATGTGTGACTGTAGTTCTGTGTAGAATGTGTTCTGGTTTAATGTGTGACTGTAGTTCTGTGTAGAATGTGTTCTGGGTTAATGTGTGACTGTAGTTCTGTGTAGAATGTGTTCTGGGTTAATGTGTGACTGTAGTTCTGTGTAGAATGTGTTCTGGGTTAATGTGTGACTGTAGTTCTGTGTAGAATGTGTTCTGGGTTAATGTGTGACTGTAGTTCTGTGTAGAATGTGTTCTGGGTTAATGTGACTGTAGTTCTGTGTAGAATGTGTTCTGGGTTAATGTGACTGTAGTTCTGTGTAGAATGTGTTCTGGGTTAATGTGTGACTGTAGTTCTGTGTAGAATGTGTTCTGGGTTAATGTGACTGTAGTTCTGTAGTTCTGTGTAGAATGTGTTCTGGGTTAATGTGTGACTGTAGTTATGTAGTTCTGTGTAGAATGTGTTCTGGGTTAATGTGACTGTAGTTCTGTAGTTCTGTGTAGAATGTGTTCTGGGTTAATGTGTGACTGTAGTTCTGTGTAGAATGTGTTCTGGGTTAATGTGTGACTGTAGTTCTGTGTAGAATGTGTTCTGGGTTAATGTGTGACTGTAGTTCTGTGTAGAATGTGTTCTGGGTTAATGTGTGACTGTAGTTTTGTAGTTCTGTGTAGAATGTGTTCTGGGTTAATGTGACTGTAGTTCTGTAGTTCTGTGTAGAATGTGTTCTGGGTTAATGTGTGACTGTAGTTCTGTGTAGAATGTGTTCTGGGTTAATGTGTGACTGTAGTTCTGTGTAGAATGTGTTCTGGGTTAATGTGTGACTGTAGTTCTGTGTAGAATGTGTTCTGGGTTAATGTGTGACTGTAGTTCTGTGTAGAATGTGTTCTGGGTTAATGTGTGACTGTAGTTCTGTGTAGAATGTGTTCTGGGTTAATGTGTGACTGTAGTTCTGTGTAGAATGTGTTCTGGGTTAATGTGTGACTGTAGTTCTGTGTAGAATGTGTTCTGGGTTAATGTGTGACTGTAGTTCTGTGTAGAATGTGTTCTGGGTTAATGTGTGACTGTAGTTCTGTGTAGAATGTGTTCTGGGTTAATGTGTGACTGTAGTTCTGTGTAGAATGTGTTCTGGGTTAATGTGTGACTGTAGTTCTGTGTAGAATGTGTTCTGGGTTAATGTGACTGTAGTTCTGTAGTTCTGTGTAGAATGTGTTCTGGGTTAATGTGACTGTAGTTCTGTGTAGAATGTGTTCTGGGTTAATGTGACTGTAGTTCTGTGTAGAATGTGTTCTGGGTTAATGTGACTGTAGTTCTGTGTAGAATGTGTTCTGGGTTAATGTGACTGTAGTTCTGTGTAGAATGTGTTCTGGGTTAATGTGACTGTAGTTCTGTGTAGAATGTGTTCTGGGTTAATGTGACTGTAGTTCTGTGTAGAATGTGTTCTGGGTTAATGTGTGACTGTAGTTCTGTGTAGAATGTGTTCTGGGTTAATGTGTGACTGTAGTTCTGTGTAGAATGTGTTCTGGGTTAATGTGACTGTAGTTCTGTGTAGAATGTGTTCTGGGTTAATGTGTGACTGTAGTTCTGTGTAGAATGTGTTCTGGGTTAATGTGACTGTAGTTCTGTAGTTCTGTGTAGAATGTGTTCTGGGTTAATGTGTGACTGTAGTTCTGTGTAGAATGTGTTCTGGGTTAATGTGTGACTGTAGTTCTGTAGTTCTGTGTAGAATGTGTTCTGGGTTAATGTGTGACTGTAGTTCTGTGTAGAATGTGTTCTGGGTTAATGTGTGACTGTAGTTATGTGTAGAATGTGTTCTGGGTTAATGTGTGACTGTAGTTCTGTGTAGAATGTGTTCTGGGTTAATGTGTGACTGTAGTTCTGTGTAGAATGTGTTCTGGGTTAATGTGTGACTGTAGTTCTGTGTAGAATGTGTTCTGGGTTAATGTGTGACTGTAGTTCTGTGTAGAATGTGTTCTGGGTTAATGTGTGACTGTAGTTCTGTGTAGAATGTGTTCTGGGTTAATGTGTGACTGTAGTTCTGTGTAGAATGTGTTCTGGGTTAATGTGTGACTGTAGTTCTGTGTAGAATGTGTTCTGGGTTAATGTGACTGTAGTTCTGTGTAGAATGTGTTCTGGGTTAATGTGACTGTAGTTCTGTGTAGAATGTGTTCTGGGTTAATGTGTGACTGTAGTTCTGTGTAGAATGTGTTCTGGGTTAATGTGTGACTGTAGTTCTGTGTAGAATGTGTTCTGGGTTAATGTGTGACTGTAGTTCTGTGTAGAATGTGTTCTGGGTTAATGTGTGACTGTAGTTCTGTAGTTCTGTATAGAATGTGTTCTGGGTTAATGTGACTGTAGTTCTGTGTAGAATGTGTTCTGGGTTAATGTGTGACTGTAGTTCTGTGTAGAATGTGTTCTGGGTTAATGTGTGACTGTAGTTCTGTGTAGAATGTGTTCTGGGTTAATGTGTGACTGTAGTTCTGTGTAGAATGTGTTCTGGGTTAATGTGTGACTGTAGTTCTGTGTAGAATGTGTTCTGGGTTAATGTGTGACTGTAGTTCTGTGTAGAATGTGTTCTGGGTTAATGTGTGACTGTAGTTCTGTGTAGAATGTGTTCTGGGTTAATGTGTGACTGTAGTTCTGTGTAGAATGTGTTCTGGGTTAATGTGTGACTGTAGTTCTGTGTAGAATGTGTTCTGGGTTAATGTGACTGTAGTTCTGTAGTTCTGTGTAGAATGTGTTCTGGGTTAATGTGTGACTGTAGTTCTGTGTAGAATGTGTTCTGGGTTAATGTGTGACTGTAGTTCTGTGTAGAATGTGTTCTGGGTTAATGTGTGACTGTAGTTCTGTGTAGAATGTGTTCTGGGTTAATGTGACTGTAGTTCTGTGTAGAATGTGTTCTGGGTTAATGTGACTGTAGTTCTGTGTAGAATGTGTTCTGGGTTAATGTGACTGTAGTTCTGTGTAGAATGTGTTCTGGGTTAATGTGTGACTGTAGTTCTGTGTAGAATGTGTTCTGGGTTAATGTGACTGTAGTTCTGTGTAGAATGTGTTCTGGGTTAATGTGTGACTGTAGTTCTGTGTAGAATGTGTTCTGGGTTA
Organism: Electrona antarctica; assembly: GCF_951216825.1. Lineage (NCBI taxonomy): Eukaryota > Metazoa > Chordata > Actinopteri > Myctophiformes > Myctophidae > Electrona > Electrona antarctica. Next base: position 51,512,870 of record NC_136794.1, read on the forward strand.
ATGTGTGACTGTAGTTCTGTGTAGAATGTGTTCTGGGTTAATGTGTGACTGTAGTTCTGTGTAGAATGTGTTCTGGGTTAATGTGTGACTGTAGTTCTGTGTAGAATGTGTTCTGGGTTAATGTGTGACTGTAGTTCTGTGTAGAATGTGTTCTGGGTTAATGTGTGACTGTAGTTCTGTGTAGAATGTGTTCTGGGTTAATGTGTGACTGTAGTTCTGTGTAGAATGTGTTCTGGGTTAATGTGTGACTGTAGTTCTGTGTAGAATGTGTTCTGGGTTAATGTGTGACTGTAGTTCTGTGTAGAATGTGTTCTGGGTTAATGTGTGACTGTAGTTCTGTGTAGAATGTGTTCTGGGTTAATGTGACTGTAGTTCTGTGTAGAATGTGTTCTGGGTTAATGTGACTGTAGTTCTGTGTAGAATGTGTTCTGGGTTAATGTGACTGTAGTTCTGTGTAGAATGTGTTCTGGGTTAATGTGTGACTGTAGTTCTGTGTAGAATGTGTTCTGGGTTAATGTGACTGTAGTTCTGTAGTTCTGTGTAGAATGTGTTCTGGGTTAATGTGTGACTGTAGTTCTGTAGTTCTGTGTAGAATGTGTTCTGGGTTAATGTGACTGTAGTTCTGTAGTTCTGTGTAGAATGTGTTCTGGGTTAATGTGTGACTGTAGTTTTGTAGTTCTGTGTAGAATGTGTTCTGGGTTAATGTGACTGTAGTTCTGTGTAGAATGTGTTCTGGGTTAATGTGACTGTAGTTCTGTAGTTCTGTGTAGAATGTGTTCTGGGTTAATGTGTGACTGTAGTTTTGTAGTTCTGTGTAGAATGTGTTCTGGGTTAATGTGACTGTAGTTCTGTGTAGAATGTGTTCTGGGTTAATGTGTGACTGTAGTTTTGTAGTTCTGTGTAGAATGTGTTCTGGGTTAATGTGTGACTGTAGTTCTGTGTAGAATGTGTTCTGGGTTAATGTGTGACTGTAGTTTTGTAGTTCTGTGTAGAATGTGTTCTGGGTTAATGTGTGACTGTAGTTCTGTAGTTCTGTGTAGAATGTGTTCTGGGTTAATGTGACTGTAGTTCTGTGTAGAATGTGTTCTGGGTTAATGTGTGACTGTAGTTCTGTGTAGAATGTGTTCTGGGTTAATGTGTGACTGTAGTTCTGTAGTTCTGTGTAGAATGTGTTCTGGGTTAATGTGTGACTGTAGTTTTGTAGTTCTGTGTAGAATGTGTTCTGGGTTAATGTGTGACTGTAGTTTTGTAGTTCTGTGTAGAATGTGTTCTGGGTTAATGTGACTGTAGTTCTGTGTAGAATGTGTTCTGGGTTAATGTGTGACTGTAGTTTTGTAGTTCTGTGTAGAATGTGTTCTGGGTTAATGTGTGACTGTAGTTCTGTGTAGAATGTGTTCTGGGTTAATGTGTGACTGTAGTTCTGTAGTTCTGTGTAGAATGTGTTCTGGGTTAATGTGTGACTGTAGTTTTGTAGTTCTGTGTAGAATGTGTTCTGGGTTAATGTGACTGTAGTTCTGTGTAGAATGTGTTCTGGGTTAATGTGTGACTGTAGTTTTGTAGTTCTGTGTAGAATGTGTTCTGGGTTAATGTGTGACTGTAGTTCTGTGTAGAATGTGTTCTGGGTTAATGTGTGACTGTAGTTCTGTGTAGAATGTGTTCTGGGTTAATGTGTGACTGTAGTTCTGTAGTTCTGTGTAGAATGTGTTCTGGGTTAATGTGACTGTAGTTCTGTGTAGAATGTGTTCTGGGTTAATGTGTGACTGTAGTTCTGTGTAGAATGTGTTCTGGGTTAATGTGTGACTGTAGTTCTGTGTAGAATGTGTTCTGGGTTAATGTGTGACTGTAGTTCTGTGTAGAATGTGTTCTGGGTTAATGTGTGACTGTAGTTTTGTAGTTCTGTGTAGAATGTGTTCTGGGTTAATGTGTGACTGTAGTTCTGTAGTTCTGTGTAGAATGTGTTCTGGGTTAATGTGTGACTGTAGTTTTGTGTAGAATGTGTTCTGGGTTAATGTGTGACTGTAGTTCTGTGTAGAATGTGTTCTGGGTTAATGTGTGACTGTAGTTCTGTGTAGAATGTGTTCTGGGTTAATGTGTGACTGTAGTTCTGTGTAGAATGTGTTCTGGGTTAATGTGTGACTGTAGTTCTGTGTAGAATGTGTTCTGGGTTAATGTGTGACTGTAGTTCTGTGTAGAATGTGTTCTGGGTTAATGTGTGACTGTAGTTCTGTGTAGAATGTGTTCTGGGTTAATGTGTGACTGTAGTTCTGTGTAGAATGTGTTCTGGGTTAATGTGACTGTAGTTCTGTGTAGAATGTGTTCTGGGTTAATGTGTGACTGTAGTTCTGTGTAGAATGTGTTCTGGGTTAATGTGTGACTGTAGTTCTGTGTAGAATGTGTTCTGGGTTAATGTGTGACTGTAGTTCTGTGTAGAATGTGTTCTGGGTTAATGTGTGACTGTAGTTCTGTGTAGAATGTGTTCTGGGTTAATGTGACTGTAGTTCTGTGTAGAATGTGTTCTGGGTTAATGTGTGACTGTAGTTCTGTGTAGAATGTGTTCTGGGTTAATGTGTGACTGTAGTTCTGTGTAGAATGTGTTCTGGGTTAATGTGTGACTGTAGTTCTGTGTAGAATGTGTTCTGGGTTAATGTGACTGTAGTTCTGTGTAGAATGTGTTCTGGGTTAATGTGTGACTGTAGTTCTGTGTAGAATGTGTTCTGGGTTAATGTGACTGTAGTTCTGTGTAGAATGTGTTCTGGGTTAATGCGACTGTAGTTCTGTGTAGAATGTGTTCTGGGTTAATGTGACTGTAGTTCTGTGTAGAATGTGTTCTGGGTTAATGTGACTGTAGTTCTGTGTAGAATGTGTTCTGGGTTAATGTGACTGTAGTTCTGTGTAGAATGTGTTCTGGGTTAATGTGTGACTGTAGTTCTGTGAGGTTTACATTTATGACTCCATCCAGTCTGTAATCTTTAAGATTAAGGAGCCTTCCTGCTTTTTACAAGGAACACACATGCTTTCTGCCCACGACTGGAGTTACAGCTAGCCAGCTTATTGCACAAGGTGTGTGTGTGTGTGTGTGTGTGTGTGTGTGTGTGTGTGTGTGTGTGTGTGTGTGTGTGTGTGTGTGTGTGTGTGTGTGTGTGTGTGTGTGTGTGTGTGTGTGTGTATGTGCGTGTGTGCGTGTGTGTGTGCGTGTAACAGTATGTGAACGTGTAAGGTGGTCAAGTATCCGTTTTCATCGTGGATAAGACGGCTGACCAGAATCCAGATCTGACCGTTATGCAGTGGTGGAAAGTAACTAAGTACTTTTACTTAAGTACAATTTTGAGGTAGCCTATTTGTACTTTACTTGAGTATTTCCAATTTCCAGTACTTTTACTTCTACTCCACTACATCTCAGAGCCACAATTTGTACTTTTACTTCACTACAATTATTTGAAAACTTTAGTTACTAGTTACTTTGGAGATTTTCATTTTTGATTAGAAAACATACATTAACCACTTCAACCCTATACATTTCGGCCATTTGAAAATAGCCGATCTACAAGCTCACAATGGGGCAGCAGAGAGTACACTGGGTTCCCCCCTCCTGCTCCCATCTGGGAACTCTCAGGCAGACTTGATGCCCGGCCACAAAACGGCCTGGCCAATCAGCGGCAGCTAGAGGCGGGATTAATGCATACACAGTGCTGCCTTGATCCCGCCTCTCTGCTGCCCCATCTGGCGGAGTCAGGTTATATATGAGCATTACCATATATCACACCACATCTGTGCGTGCGTGCTCGGTGCGTGTGTGCGTGTGTGCGTGCGTGCGTGCGTGCGTACCTTGTCCAGCCTCCTCTGCCAGCTGTCCTCCCGTTTGACCATCAGCTCTATGCAGTGGCTCAGAGTGGACAGGATTCCGGCCGTCGTTGCTTTGAACGTGATCGCCTCTCCTTTGAAGTCGATGCCGTTCACACCCTTAGGACTGGCTGGAGCGCACACTGTGGCACGCACACACACACACACACGCACGGCGCACGCACACGGCGCACACACGCACGCAGACAGACAGACAGACAGAATACTTTATTGGCAGTTAAAAAAATGACAAAAGTGACATCCATTTAGAAGACACCAACATGGACTATACACAAAAAAGCAGAAGCTTGTTTCCATTGTGGTCCACGCACAGACTCACACTCTCACTCACACTCACACACACTCTCTCACTCACACACTCACTCTCTCACTCACACACTCACACACTCACACACACACACACACACACACACACACCCCAGTCCTCACGTTTCTCCTTGCTGCCGTTGTTGTTGTGAAGACAGTCCGCTGCTCCGTCAGGACGGGTGGACGAAGCCAGGAAGTCCTCCTCGTCCTCCTCCACCACTAGGGGGAGACACCACGGGAACGCACATGGAGTTTAACACCGTGACCGCCACAGGTCCATTTGGTTAAATACATTTATTAAGGTCACAATTCGATACGATATTCGATACCATTCAATCGATATTTTTTAAAACCTGGTATTTTCAGCACAGATGATTATTAACTAAAGGTGGCCTTACAGCACAGAGCGCTATATGATTATTAACTAAAGGTGGCCTTACACAGAGCGCTATATGATTATTAACTAAAGGTGGCCTTACAGCACAGAGCGCTATATGATTATTAACTAAAGGTGGCCTTACAGCACAGAGCGCTATATGATTATTAACTAAAGGTGGCCTTACAGCACAGAGCGCTATATGATTATTAACTAAAGGTGGCCTTACAGCACAGAGCGCTATATGATTATTAACTAAAGGTGGCCTTACACAGAGCGCTATATGATTATTAACTAAAGGTGGCCTTACAGAGCGCTATATGATTATTAACTAAAGGTGGCCTTACAGCACAGAGCGCTATATGATTATTAACTAAAGGTGGCCTTACACAGAGCGCTATATGATTATTAACTAAAGGTGGCCTTACAGCACAGAGCGCTATATGATTATTAACTAAAGGTGGCCTTACACAGAGCGCTATATGATTATTAACTAAAGGTGGCCTTACAGCACAGAGCGCTATATGATTATTAACTAAAGGTGGCCTTACAGCACAGAGCGCTATATGATTATTAACTAAAGGTGGCCTTACACAGAGCGCTATATGATTATTAACTAAAGGTGGCCTTACAGCACAGAGCGCTATATGATTATTAACTAAAGGTGGCCTTACAGCACAGAGCGCTATATGATTATTAACTAAAGGTGGCCTTACACAGAGCGCTATATGATTATTAACTAAAGGTGGCCTTACACAGAGCGCTATATGATTATTAACTAAAGGTGGCCTTACAGCACAGAGCGCTATATGATTATTAACTAAAGGTGGCCTTACAGCACAGAGCGCTATATGATTATTAACTAAAGGTGGCCTTACACAGAGCGCTATATGATTATTAACTAAAGGTGGCCTTACAGCACAGAGCGCTATATGATTATTAACTAAAGGTGGCCTTACAGCACAGAGCGCTATATGATTATTAACTAAAGGTGGCCTTACAGCACAGAGCGCTATATGATTATTAACTAAAGGTGGCCTTACAGCACAGAGTATATGATTATTAACTAAAGGTGGCCTTACACAGAGCGCTATATGATTATTAACTAAAGGTGGCCTTACACAGAGCGCTATATGATTATTAACTAAAGGTGGCCTTACACAGAGCGCTATATGATTATTAACTAAAGGTGGCCTTACAGCACAGAGCGCTATATGATTATTAACTAAAGGTGGCCTTACAGCACAGAGCGCTATATGATTATTAACTAAAGGTGGCCTTACACAGAGCGCTATATGATTATTAACTAAAGGTGGCCTTACACAGAGCGCTATATGATTATTAACTAAAGGTGGCCTTACACAGAGCGCTATATGATTATTAACTAAAGGTGGCCTTACACAGAGCGCTATATGATTATTAACTAAAGGTGGTCTTACAGCACAGAGCGCTATATGATTATTAACTAAAGGTGGCCTTACAGCACAGAGCGCTATATGATTATTAACTAAAGGTGGCCTTACACAGAGCGCTATATGATTATTAACTAAAGGTGGCCTTACACAGAGCGCTATATGATTATTAACTAAAGGTGGCCTTACACAGAGCGCTATATGATTATTAACTAAAGGTGGCCTTACACAGAGCGCTATATGATTATTAACTAAAGGTGGCCTTACACAGAGCGCTATATGATTATTAACTAAAGTGGCCTTACACTAGCCGATTGTTTTCAATCTGAAATCTGATAGCACCACACACTACAGGATAATCGGAGCGGGGCAGAGCAAATATCAAACATTCTTGATGTTGATCGGGCCGATCCCGATCGCACTTTGAGCGGCCCCGAGCAGATCGATTGAGTCGTGCACCCCCCGATTATCGGCTAGTGTAAGGCCACCTTTAGGCTAATGTTTTGATTTGTAAAGAAAAACTATTGTTTCTCTGCAATAAGTCACTTGTATTTGACTAACACATGAGAATGAGAATAACCAACAATATAAATGTATAAATAACATAGAAGTAAGTAAATAATTGGGCTGGGACTTTATTAATTTATTAGGACACACACATACACACTAAGAAGAAGGAATGAAATCAATAAAAACAGTGGAATGATCCAGCTGGGGAGTTTTGGAGAGTGCAGTTGAGGCAGCAATGTCCTCAACATGTCCATCATCATGAGACAATGTCCTCAGACATGTCCTCGTCTCGATGCGGGACACGCTGAAGCAGCCATGGTGTGTAAACCAGCGCCAGTCCAGACTCCAGGCAGCCCCGTAAGTTATGGAACCTGTCACTCCGCTAGTGTACACAACTGCTTCTATCTACGCTTTTCATCTATTGTTAAATCTAAATGTCCTCCACGGGACAAAAGCGATATAAACGGCTTCTTCATTGAGTGAATTTGGCTTTGTTGTCGTCTGCTCTCTGCAATGAGCTACAGGCTGTTTGGTGCAGCGTTGTATCCGGTCCTCCATACAGGCTGCTTGGTGCAGCGTTGTATCCGGTCCTCCATACAGGCTGCTTGGTGCAGCGTTGTATAGAGTCCTCCATACAGGCTGCTTGGTGCAGCGTTGTATCCGGTCCTCCATACAGGCTGCTTGGTGCAGCGTTGTATCCGGTCCTCCATACAGGCTGCTTGGTGAAGCGTTGTATCTAGTCCTCCATACAGGCTGCTTGGTGCAGCGTTGTATCTAGTCCTCCATACAGGCTGCTTGGTGCAGCGTTGTATCCGGTCCTCCATACAGGCTGCTTGGTGCAGTGTTGTATCTAGTCCTCCATACAGGCTGCTTGGTGCAGCGTTGTATCTAGTCCTCCATACAGGCTGCTTGGTGCAGCGTTGTATCCGGTCCTCTATACAGGCTGCTTGGTGCAGCGTTGTATCCGGTCCTCTATACAGGCTGTTTGGTGCAGCGTTGTATCCGGTCCGACTGAAACACGTCCCGTGAGAAACGTTCCGGGGTGAAAAAAACAGACGGATGTGCGCATGTAATGAAATACCGTGAGTCGGCTGGTGAATTCGATACACTGTGTCGAACGTCAATTACGATTTGATTTCGATACTTATTGAGAATCGTGACAGCCGTAATTAGTATACTAGTAGTAGTATTAGTAGTATTAGTATTAGCAGTATGTACTACCTGTGTCTCTCTGGAAGTCGTCCTTGTCCACACAGCTGTCAAAGAACTTCTGCAGAGTGTCCACCTGTCTGCACAGGATGTCTCTGAAGGTCTCCATCTCTGCTAGCTTCTCCCGCAGCGTGTGGGCCTGAGGAGACCATGAGGAGACCATGAGGAACATGTTACTGAAGGTCTGAGGAGACCCTACACCATGTTACTGAAGGTCTGAGGAGACCATGAGGAGACCATGAGGAACATTAGGGAACCATACACCATGTTACTGAAGGTCTGAGGAGACCATACACCATGTTACTGAAGGCCTGAGGAGACCCTAAACCATGTTACTGAAGGTCTGAGGAGACCATGAGGAGACCCTACACCATGTTACTGAAGGTCTGAGGAGACCATACACCATGTTACTGAAGGCCTGAGGAGACCCTAAACCATGTTACTGAAGGTCTGAGGAGACCATGAGGAGACCCTACACCATGTTACTGAAGGTCTGAGGAGACCCTACACCATGTTACTGAAGGTCTGAGGAGACCATGAGGAGACCCTACACCATGTTACTGAAGGTCTGAGGAGACCCTACACCATGTTACTGAAGGTCTGAGGAGACCATGAGGAGACCCTACACCATGTTACTGAAGGTCTGAGGAGACCCTACACCATGTTACTGAAGGTCTGAGGAGACCATACACCATGTTACTGAAGGTCTGAGGAGACCATACACCATGTTACTGAAGGTCTGAGGAGACCCTACACCATGTTACTGAAGGTCTGAGGAGACCATGAGGAGACCCTACACCATGTTACTGAAGGTCTGAGGAGACCCTACACCATGTTACTGAAGGTCTGAGGAGACCATGAGGAGACCCTACACCATGTTACTGAAGGTCTGAGGAGACCCTACACCATGTTACTGAAGGTCTGAGGAGACCATGAGGAGACCCTACACCATGTTACTGAAGGTCTGAGGAGACCATACACCATGTTACTGAAGGTCTGAGGAGACCATACACCATGTTACTGAAGGTCTGAGGAGACCCTACACCATGTTACTGAAGGCCTGAGGAGACCATGAGGAGACCCTACACCATGTTACTGAAGGTCTGAGGAGACCCTACACCATGTTACTGAAGGTCTGAGGAGACCCTAAACCATGTTACTGAAGGTCTGAGGAGACCATAAACCATGTTACTGAAGGCCTGAGGAGACCATACACCATGTTACTGAAGGTCTGAGGAGACCATGAGGAGACCCTACACCATGTTACTGAAGGTCTGAGGAGACCATACACCATGTTACTGAAGGTCTGAGGAGACCATGAGGAGACCCTACACCATGTTACTGAAGGTCTGAGGAGACCATACACCATGTTACTGAAGGTCTGAGGAGACCCTACACCATGTTACTGAAGGTCTGAGGAGACCATGAGGAACATGTTACTGAAGGTCTGAGGAGACCATGAGGAGACCCTACACCATGTTACTGAAGGTCTGAGGAGACCCTACACCATGTTACTGAAGGTCTGAGGAGACCCTACACCATGTTACTGAAGGTCTGAGGAGACCATGAGGAGACCCTACACCATGTTACTGAAGGTCTGAGGAGACCATACACCATGTTACTGAAGGTCTGAGGAGACCATACACCATGTTACTGAAGGTCTGAGGAGACCATGAGGAGACCCTACACCATGTTACTGAAGGTCTGAGGAGACCATACACCATGTTACTGAAGGTCTGAGGAGACCATGAGGAGACCCTACACCATGTTACTGAAGGTCTGAGGAGACCCTACACCATGTTACTGAAGGTCTGAGGAGACCCTACACCATGTTACTGAAGGTCTGAGGAGACCATGAGGAGACCCTACACCATGTTACTGAAGGTCTGAGGAGACCATACACCATGTTACTGAAGGTCTGAGGAGACCATACACCATGTTACTGAAGGTCTGAGGAGACCATGAGGAGACCCTACACCATGTTACTGAAGGTCTGAGGAGACCATACACCATGTTACTGAAGGCCTGAGGAGACCATGAGGAGACCCTACACCATGTTACTGAAGGTCTGAGGAGACCATGAGGAGACCCTACACCATGTTACTGAAGGTCTGAGGAGACCATACACCATGTTACTGAAGGTCTGAGGAGACCATGAGGAGACCCTACACCATGTTACTGAAGGTCTGAGGAGACCATACACCATGTTACTGAAGGTCTGAGGAGACCCTACACCATGTTACTGAAGGTCTGAGGAGACCCTACACCATGTTACTGAAGGTCTGAGGAGACCATACACCATGTTACTGAAGGTCTGAGGAGACCATACACCATGTTACTGAAGGTCTGAGGAGACCATACACCATGTTACTGAAGGTCTGAGGAGACCATACACCATGTTACTGAAGGTCTGAGGAGACCATGAGGAGACCCTACACCATGTTACTGAAGGTCTGAGGAGACCATACACCATGTTACTGAAGGTCTGAGGAGACCATGAGGAGACCCTACACCATGTTACTGAAGGCCTGAGGAGACCCTAAACCATGTTACTGAAGGTCTGAGGAGACCATGAGGAGACCCTACACCATGTTACTGAAGGTCTGAGGAGACCATACACCATGTTACTGAAGGTCTGAGGAGACCATGAGGAGACCCTACACCATGTTACTGAAGGTCTGAGGAGACCATACACCATGTTACTGAAGGTCTGAGGAGACCATGAGGAGACCCTACACCATGTTACTGAAGGTCTGAGGAGACCATACACCATGTTACTGAAGGTCTGAGGAGACCATGAGGAGACCCTACACCATGTTACTGAAGGTCTGAGGAGACCCTACACCATGTTACTGAAGGTCTGAGGAGACCCTACACCATGTTACTGAAGGTCTGAGGAGACCATAAACCATGTTACTGAAGGTCTGAGGAGACCCTACACCATGTTACTGAAGGTCTGAGGAGACCCTACACCATGTTACTGAAGGTCTGAGGAGACCATAAACCATGTTACTGAAGGTCTGAGGAGACCCTACACCATGTTACTGAAGGTCTGAGGAGACCCTACACCATGTTACTGAAGGTCTGAGGAGACCCTACACCATGTTACTGAAGGTCTGAGGAGACCATGAGGAGACCCTACACCATGTTACTGAAGGTCTGAGGAGACCATACACCATGTTACTGAAGGTCTGAGGAGACCATACACCATGTTACTGAAGGTCTGAGGAGACCATGAGGAGACCCTACACCATGTTACTGAAGGTCTGAGGAGACCATACACCATGTTACTGAAGGTCTGAGGAGACCATGAGGAGACCCTACACCATGTTACTGAAGGTCTGAGGAGACCATACACCATGTTACTGAAGGCCTGAGGAGACCATACACCATGTTACTGAAGGTCTGAGGAGACCATGAGGAGACCCTACACCATGTTACTGAAGGTCTGAGGAGACCATACACCATGTTACTGAAGGTCTGAGGAGACCATACACCATGTTACTGAAGGTCTGAGGAGACCATACACCATGTTACTGAAGGTCTGAGGAGACCCTACACCATGTTACTGAAGGTCTGAGGAGACCCTAAACCATGTTACTGAAGGTCTGAGGAGACCCTAAACCATGTTACTGAAGGTCTGAGGAGACCATGAGGAGACCATGAGGAACATGTTACTGAAGGTCTGAGGAGACCATGAGGAGACCCTACACCATGTTACTGAAGGTCTGAGGAGACCCTAAACCATGTTACTGAAGGTCTGAGGAGACCCTACACCATGTTACTGAAGGTCTGAGGAGACCATGAGGAGACCCTACACCATGTTACTGAAGGTCTGAGGAGACCATGAGGAGACCATGAGGAACATGTTACTGAAGGTCTGAGGAGACCATGAGGAACATGTTACTGAAGGTCTGAGGAGACCCTACACCATGTTACTGAAGGCCTGAGGAGACCCTACACCATGTTAACATCTCTGCTAGCTTCTCCCTCAGCCTGAGGAGACCATGAGGAGCATTACAACATGTTACTGAAGGTCATCCTGAACTGGTCATGACCGATAGAATAAGGTTGTCAATACAAGCGGCCAAAACGCGTGTCTGTGTGTGTGTGTGTGTGTGTGTGTGTGTGTGTGTGTGTGTGTGTGTGTGTGTGTGTGTGTGTGTGTGTGTGTGTGTGTGTGTGTGTGAGAGTGTGTCACCTATGTTTGATTCCTCTGTTGTGTTTCACAAAAATTCCTGTGTGAAACCAGAAATGTTTCAATGCAATGACCCAACCGTATTTGCAAATATAACTGCAAATACACCAGATGTCATTATAATTGACGCAGCAGAGAGTTTTTTTTATTGGAAGTTGGCTGTGCTTTTGATTCAAGTTTAGAGGAAGCTTTCCTTACTAAACAAGTAAAATATCAACCATTAGTACAGGCCATGATACAACTGGGCTATACGTGTCAGCTCATTGTTTTTATATTTGGCAGCCTGGGCCATATCCACAGGCTAGTGGTCAGAGACATGATGTCCACAGGCTAGTGGTCAGAGACATGATGTCCACAGGCTAGTGGTCAGAGACATGATGTCCACAGGCTAGTGGTCAGAGACATGATGTCCACAGGCTAGTGGTCAGAGACATGATGTCCACAGGCTAGTGGTCAGAGACATGATGTCCACAGGCTAGTGGTCAGAGACATGATGTCCACAGGCTAGTGGTCAGAGACATGATGTCCACAGGCTAGTGGTCAGAGACATGATGTCCACAGGCTAGTGGTCAGAGACATGATGTCCACAGGCTAGTGGTCAGAGACATGATGTCCACAGGCTAGTGGTCAGAGACATGATGTCCACAGGCTAGTGGTCAGAGACATGATGTCCACAGGCTAGTGGTCAGAGACATGATGTCCACAGGCTAGTGGTCAGAGACATGATGTCCACAGCTAGTGGTCAGAGACATGATGTCCACAGGCTAGTGGTCAGAGACATGATGTCCACAGGCTAGTGGTCAGAGACATGATGTCCACAGGCTAGTGGTCAGAGACATGATGTCCACAGGCTAGTGGTCAGAGACATGATGTCCACAGGCTAGTGGTCAGAGACATGATGTCCACAGGCTAGTGGTCAGAGACATGATGTCCACAGGCTAGTGGTCAGAGACATGATGTCCACAGGCTAGTGGTCAGAGACATGATGTCCACAGGCTAGTGGTCAGAGACATGATGTCCACAGGCTAGTGGTCAGAGACATGATGTCCACAGGCTAGTGGTCAGAGACATGATGTCCACAGGCTAGTGGTCAGAGACATGATGTCCACAGGCTAGTGGTCAGAGACATGATGTCCACAGCTAGTGGTCAGAGACATGATGTCCACAGGCTAGTGGTCAGAGACATGATGTCCACAGGCTAGTGGTCAGAGACATGATGTCCACAGGCTAGTGGTCAGAGACATGATGTCCACAGGCTAGTGGTCAGAGACATGATGTCCACAGGCTAGTGGTCAGAGACATGATGTCCACAGGCTAGTGGTCAGAGACATGATGTCCACAGGCTAGTGGTCAGAGACATGATGTCCACAGGCTAGTGGTCAGAGACATGATGTCCACAGGCTAGTGGTCAGAGACATGATGTCCACAGGCTAGTGGTCAGAGACATGATGTCCACAGGCTAATGGTCAGAGACATGATGTCCACAGGCTAGTGGTCAGAGACATGATGTCCACAGGCTAGTGGTCAGAGACATGATGTCCACAGGCTAGTGGTCAGAGACATGATGTCCACAGGCTAGTGGTCAGAGACATGATGTCCACAGCTAGTGGTCAGAGACATGATGTCCACAGGCTAGTGGTCAGAGGCTTGAGGATTATAGGGCTGTCCAAGTGTAAGGCAAAGCAGCTTGCAACATACTGTTCAATCTCCTCCATTATAGGCAGTCGGTCTATTTGGAGGAGAAGGTGCTTTTTGTACCCATGATTTACTTTCGGTGTTGGTAATATGACCTATGAATATGATGTGATTAAGTTCATGTGTTGCCTATATTCTGTACATTTAGGGCTTGTTTGGACTCAAAGCACATGATGTTTGGAGTGCGTGGGATATCAGAAGCAACTGAAAATATTTGTGCCCTTGATAATGTATTTTATAAATGTGGACTCAAATAAAGAAAATGAAATGTGTGTGTGTGTGTGTGTGTGTGTGTGTGTGTGTGTGTGTGTGTGTGTGTGTGTGTGTGTGTGTGTGTGTGTGCGTGCGTGCATACCTTGAAGGAGGAGGTGCTGGTAGCAGAGAGGTGTGTGTGTGTGTGTGTGTGTGTGTGTGCGTGCGTACCTTGAAGGAGGAGGTGCTGGTAGCAGAGAGGTGTGTGTGTGTGTGTGTGTGTGTGTGTGTGTGTGTGTGTGTGTGTGTGTGTGTGTGTGTGTGTGTGTGTGTGTGTGTGTGTGTACCTTGAAGGAGGAGGTGCTGGTAGCAGAGGTGTGTGTGTGTGTGTGTGTGTGCGTGCGTACCTTGAAGGAGGAGGTGCTGGTAGCAGAGAGGTGTGTGTGTGTGTGTGAGTGTGTGTGCGTGCGTACCTTGAAGGAGGAGGTGCTGGTAGCAGAGAGGTGTGTGTGTGTGTGTGTGTGTGTGTGTGTGTGTGTGTGGGTGTGTGTGTGTGTGCGTGCGTGCGTACCTTGAAGGAGGAGGTGCTGGTAGCAGAGAGGTGTGTGTGTGTGTGTGCGTACCTTGAAGGAGGAGGTGCTGGTAGCAGAGAGGTGTGTGTGTGTGTGTGCGTACCTTGAAGGAGGAGGTGCTGGTAGCAGAGAGGTGTGTGTGTGTGTGTGTGTGTGCGTGCGTACCTTGAAGGAGGAGGTGCTGGTAGCAGAGAGGTGTGTGTGTGTGTGTGTGTGTGTGTGTGTGTGTGTGTGTGTGTGTGTGTGTGTGTGTGTGTGTGTGTGTGCGTGCGTACCTTGAAGGAGGAGGTGCTGGTAGCAGAGAGGTGTGTGTGTGTGTGTGTGTGTGTGCGTGCGTGCCTTGAAGGAGGAGGTGCTGGTAGCAGAGAGGTGTGTGTGTGTGTGTGTGTGTGTGTGTGTGTGTGTGTGTGTGTGTGTGTGCGTGCGTACCTTGAAGGAGGAGGTGCTGGTAGCAGAGAGGTGTGTGTGTGTGTGTGTGTGTGTGTGTGTGTGTGCGTACCTTGAAGGAGGAGGTGCTGGTAGCAGAGAGGTGTGTGTGTGCGTGCGTACCTTGAAGGAGGAGGTGCTGGTAGCAGAGAGGTGTGTGTGTGTGCGTGCGTACCTTGAAGGAGGAGGTGCTGGTAGCAGAGAGGTGTGTGTGCGTACCTTGAAGGAGGAGGTGCTGGTAGCAGAGAGGTGTGTGTGTGTGTGCGTGTGTACCTTGAAGGAGGAGGTGCTGGTAGCAGAGAGGTGTGTGTGTGTGTGTGTGTGTGTGCGTGCGTACCTTGAAGGAGGAGGTGCTGGTAGCAGAGAGGTGTGTGTGTGTGTGTGTGTGTGCGTGCGTACCTTGAAGGAGGAGGTGCTGGTAGCAGAGAGGTGTGTGTGTGTGTGTGTGTGTGCGTGCGTACCTTGAAGGAGGAGGTGCTGGTAGCAGAGAGGTGTGTGTGCGTACCTTGAAGGAGGAGGTGCTGGTAGCAGAGAGGTGTGTGTGTGTGTGTGTGTGTGTGTGTGTGTGTGTGTGTGTGCGTGCGTACCTTGAAGGAGGAGGTGCTGGTAGCAGAGAGGTGTGTGTGTGTGCGTGCGTACCTTGAAGGAGGAGGTGCTGGTAGCAGAGAGGACGGAGGCTGCTGAGGTCAGAGACAACATGGAACCATGCCGTCTGAGAGAGCTCTCTGACCCGTAGCCTGACTCTGCCTGGTAGAGAGACATAGAGAGAGAGAGAGAGAGAGAGAGAGAGAGAGAGATCATTACATTTTAGGGCATTCATAATTCGGTTGGAGAAAAATAAAAAGAGAGATGGAGCTGAAGGAACTGAATATCTCTCGGAACGTTACGCCAGAAGCAGTTGCAATCAGATTGCTTCCTCGAAATGACCCGTTGTATAATCTCTGTTCTTACATCGCACGGTCGAAAACTCCTCCATTACGGCTGCTCCGCGACCCGCACTGTGTGTGTGTCTGTGTGTGTGTGGGGGGGGGGGGGGGGGATGGGGGGGGGGGGGGGTTGCAACAAGGAAGTGAGTTGATCAAATAGAATCAATTTGGGTTTTACGGCGTCGTCCATTTTCTTGCTTCAAATGTTTTCAACCTGTCTACCGAGCAGTCTTCGTTCCTACTCTCACCTATGGTCATGAAGTGTTCCTACTCTCACCTATGGTCATGAAGTGTGGGTCATGACCGAAAGAATAAGGTTGCGAATACAAGCGGCCGAAATGAGTTTTCTTCGACGGGTGGCTGGCATCTCCCTTAGGGATAGGGTGAGAAGTTCAGTCACACGAGAGAGACTGGCTCCTTTCCAGAGGCTCCTTCGCCTGGAAAGGAGCCACAGACACAGAAAGGTAGACGCCTCGTTCGGCTCTGGGGCGTCTGTATGTCTAGGGATGGCAAGATGGAGACAAGCTTTCCCCAGATTCCTTGTGAAGCTTCACAGAAGGGGAAGTTCGGTCAGCCAAAACTACTAGTAACTGGTGTACTGACCATGGTATTACTGTGTTAAAACTACTGGTAATTGGTGTACTGACCATGGTATTACTGTGTTAAAACTACTAGTAATTGGTGTACTGACCATGGTATTACCGTGTTAAAACTACTAGTAACTGGTGTACTGACCATGGTATTACTGTGTTAAAACTACTAGTAACTGGTGTACTGACCATGATATTACTGTGTTAAAACTACTGGTAATTGGTGTACTGACCATGGTATTACTGTGTTAAAACTACTAGTAACTGGTGTACTGACCATGGTATTACTGTGTTAAAACTACTGGTAATTGGTGTACTGACCATGGTATTACCGTGTTAAAACTACTAGTAACTGGTGTACTGACCATGGTATTACTGTGTTAAAACTACTAGTAACTGGTGTACTGACCATGGTATTACTGTGTTAAAACTACTAGTAACTGGTGTTACTTTTGTGTTCAAAAGTCCATAAAAATCTTGTTTTAATTACTTCCTGAAAACGAAAAAGTGCTGCGTGATGGCGTGTCGACGCCCACATCAATAAAACGTGCTGCGTGATGACGTGTCGACGCCCACATCAATAAAACGTGCTGCGTGATGACGTGTCGACGCCCACATCAATAAAAGCCAGTACAAATGAAGCTCACCAGTTTGATTCCCATATCTGCGCGTCCATCAGAACACAGGTGCTACTGATACATCCAGACAGTGTGTTACTCGTTTTCAACTCAACCATCACCCTAAAATATGTATATAGGTTGAACAGGTTAGAAAAACATCCCCTGGCTTTTCTGCCGTCTCTCTGTCACGGACCTATAGGACCCATAGCCTGGAGGGATGCAACGCTCTGATTGGTTCAGAAACTTCAGAGCCAGAGTTTCAAGCTAAAACTTCAAAATAAAATGCCCACCATTTCAGTTTCACTACACCTTTAAGGGTACAGAGTTGGTAGGGTAATTCCTACCTTGTGGAGCTCCACGGACTCGATCCACTGGATCCGCTGATCCGGGTCTTCGGCTCGGAGGTACCACACGCTGTCGTTGACACTGATGTCGAAACGACACTCGTCAAACTCATGAGGCTGAGAGAGAGAGAGAGAGAGAGAGGCACACACACACTCATTAGGATGTGGACACACACACACACACACACACACACACACACACACACACACACACACACACACACACACACACACACACACACACACACACACACACACACACACACACACACACACACACACACACACACACACACACACACACACACACACACACACACACACACACACAGCTCGTTACAAAAAGTGACAACACATCATATTCTCGTTGCTGTCGGGAGGAAACCTCATAACTCCATTTTTTAGGGTTTTTTTGGCATAAATCAGTGCTTTGTCGTAAAAACACCCTTTACGACAAAACGCAGCTAACTCCACCACCTCTCTCCCTCTCAAACTGTCTGTTATAAAGCAGCTAACTCCACCACCTCTCTCCCTCTCAAACTGTCTGCTATAAAGCAGCTAACGCCACCACCTCTCTCCCTCTCAAACTGTCTGCTATAAAGCAGCTAACGCCACCACCTCTCTCCCTCTCAAACTGTCTGCTATAAAGCAGCTAACTCCACCACCTCTCTCCCTCTCAAACTGTCTGCTATAAAGCAGCTAACTCCACCACCTCTCTCCCTCTCAAACTGTCTGCTATAAAGCAGCTAACTCCACCACCTCTCCCCCTCTCAAACTGTCTGTTATAAAGCAGCTAACTCCACCAACTCTCCCCCTCTCAAACTGTCTGTTATAAAGCAGCTAACTCCACCACCTCTCCCCCTCTCAAACTGTCTGCTAAAGCAGCTAACTCCACCACCTCTCCCCTATCAAACTGTCTGCTAAAGCAGCTAACTCCACCACCTCTCCCCCTATCAAACTGTCTGCTAAAGCAGCTAACTCCACCACCTCTCCCCCTATCAAACTGTCTGCTAAAGCAGCTAAGTCCACCACCTCTGTGTGGCTGTGGCTCAGGAGGTAGAGCAGGTCGTCCAATGATCCATGGGTCGGCGGTTCGAATCCCGGCTCCTCCTGTCTACATGTCAAAGTGTCCTTGGGCAAGACACTGAACCCTAAATTGCTCCCGATGTGCTGGTTGGTACCTTGCATGGCTTCCGCCGCAATCGGTGTATGAATGTGTGTGTGAATGGGTGAATGTAATGCACAATCTATGTAAAGCGCCTTGGATAAAGGCGCTATATAAATGCACCATTTACCATTTACCTCTCCCCCTATCAAACTGTCTGCTAAATCAGCTAACTCCACCACCTCTCTCCTTCTCATGGAAGTAATTGACAATATATAAAGTTACAACACCAACTTTGATGAGGCTGTATTGCTTTGTTTTAAAAATATAAAAAAGGTTCATATATATAAGGTTAATTTCCTGAAAAAAATATATTTTTCCTTTCCTGAAAAATGAACATTTTGTTTGATGTTTCCAGCCGACAGCAGAGATAAAATACTGTATACAAAATTAAATATAATAGAGATCTTAATAAAGATAATATATCATGTCCTAATAGATTGGTTAGTTATTGGTTGGTTATAATTATATACATATACATATATATACATATTCTGTTGTGAATCATTGTGACAGAATGTGTTTTTTAATGTCCTTTATTTTCCTAGTTCGGATGGAATGGATCGACGAAGGGTTAACAACGCAACCCGTTTAATAATACACAATGACACACATTCATTCAGCGCAAAACACACACACGCAAACGCACGCCATAATGTCATTATCCAGAGGACGGGACACTCACACGCTTTAATTTTTTGCCATGGAGACCGCACACACTTTAACACAACTCTGTCTAGTGTTCACGCACAAGCACGCGCACAGGGTCTGGGCCTGGCAGCGCGTCGGGTGTTCGACTCGTCCCGTTCATGACCAGAGGTCCACCCACCCTGCTCACCAGAGGTCCACCCACCCTGCTCACCAGAGGTCCACCCAACCAGAGGTCCAGCCACCCTGCTCACCAGAGGTCCACCCACCCTGCTCACCAGAGGTCCACCCACCCTGCTCACCAGGAGCAGAGATCCTCTGCATCCAAACTCTCTCTCATCCTCAGACAGTAGGTAGATATAGACAGTATGTAGTAATAGGTACTCACAGTGATAACAGCTTTACTCAGACATAAGGACCCTCGGCATCCAAACTCTCTCTCATCCTCAGACAGTAGGTAGATATAGACAGTAGGTAGGTAGTAATAGGTAGTAATAGGTACTCACAGTGATAACAGCTTTACTCAGACATAAGGACCCTCGGCATCCAAACTCTCTCTCATCCTCAGACAGTAGGTAGATATAGACAGTAGGTAGGTAGTAATAGGTAGTAATAGGTACTCACAGTGATAACAGCTTTACTCAGACATAAGGACCCTCGGCATCCAAACTCTCTCTCATCCTCAGACAGTAGGTAGATATAGACAGTAGGTAGGTAGTAATAGGTACTCACAGTGATAACAGCTTTACTCAGACATAAGGACCCTCGGCATCCAAACTCTCTCTCATCCTCAGACAGTAGGTAGGTAGTAATAGGTAGTAATAGGTACTCACAGTGATAACAGCTTTACTCAGACATAAGGACCCTCGGCATCCAAACTCTCTCTCATCCTCAGACAGTAGGTAGATATAGACAGTAGGTAGGTAGTAATAGGTAGTAATAGGTACTCACAGTGATAACAGCTTTACTCAGACATAAGGACCCTCGGCATCCAAACTCTCTCTCATCCTCAGACAGTAGGTAGATATAGACAGTAGGTAGGTAGTAATAGGTAGTAATAGGTACTCACAGTGATAACAGCTTTACTCAGACATAAGGACCCTCGGCATCCAAACTCTCTCTCATCCTCAGACAGTAGGTAGGTAGTAATAGGTAGTAATAGGTACTCACAGTGATAACAGCTTTACTCAGACATAAGGACCCTCGGCATCCAAACTCTCTCTCATCCTCAGACAGTAGGTAGATATAGACAGTAGGTAGGTAGTAATAGGTAGTAATAGGTACTCACAGTGATAACAGCTTTACTCAGACATAAGGACCCTCTGCATCCAAACTCTCTCTCATCCTCAGACTTGTAGTAACTCAGAGTGTTGTTCTTCAACACCACCCAGCGGTCCTGCCAGCCATGGATGTAATTGGTCCACTGAAAGACAAGAGAACGATCTGATTGGTCCACTGAAAGACAAAACAATGATCTGATTGGTCCACTAAAGAAACAAAACATGACCCTATTGGTCCACTGAAACACAAAACCAGAGTGTGCATGTGCGAGTTACAGACCCATAAGGGTCCATTTGGGTCCGTAGCGCGGCACTCTGTGCCATGAGCTATGAGCTTGTAGATCTGCTATTTTTCAACAGCTAAAGTATAACATAATGCTTAAAACACCAAAAGGGGTTCCCGCCTAGAATGGGTTAAAAAAAAAAATCAATTTGTTTACTTTTCAGTAATTTCATGAATAAATCAACAAAAACTAGAAAAGGTGCCCTTCTGGGCACAGGTCTCCACCAGGAGGATAGGAGTGTGTGTGATGTTTGGCAGACAAAGATTGATGCAGATGCAATGATGTGACTTGGCCTGTTGTAGCGCCACCATGAGGCTGATTTGAATAATGTCAAGTGTCATTGCTTCCTCAGCCTAGTGGGAATATGCGTGCGCCGTTCCACTGCACTCGGGGCGCTGCGTTCATGATTTGCAGCATTTTGTATCAACAAAATGTGTTTTGCAGAAATTGGCCTCATGGTGGCGCTATAGAGCTTGTAGGTCTGCTATTTTTTTTAAATCGTGAAAATGTGACAAATCTTTGAATATATATTCTTTCAGAGCGAACGTTTTTAAGTCAAATCTTTGCTTCTGGGGGGGTCCCTGGAACAACATATTTTCAGATGGGGGTCGGCGGCCGATTACAGATACGTTTTTGGGGTCCACTGATATAGAAACATAGGAATTTCAGAAAACTGTCATGATTTAGAGGACACTTTTAAAATTTCTAAAAGTCTAAATGGGTTAATGCAGTAAGATTAAAGACAATACATATATATAAGTATATGCGTCTCAACTTCAACTAGTCCTTCTAGAGTGACTACAAGGAACAGCAGCTCTGTTTACTCAGTCAGCCTCAGTTCAACGCTGACTTCTTCAGGACTAATGCAAACAACACAGGCAAATATTGACCATGGAAAGTGCATACATGCAAACAAGACATACTACAGGAGGTAAAACAAGAAAGACGCGCGAACGCGGGAAGCGAACACAGCTCGAACATTGAACGAACGCGGGAAGCGAACACAGCTCGTACATTGCAATAACAACAACTAGAATAAATTATGTACTTTTTTCTTTTGAAGTTTTCTTATTTGTTTTTTTAACGTTTTCTACTGTGTGTGTGTGTGTGTGTGTGTGTGTGTGTGTGTGTGTGTGTGTGTGTGTGTGTGTGTGTGTGTGTGTGTGTGTGTGTGTGTGTGTGTGATACAGCTGCGCCCTCTGGTGGCGGGCGGGTGGTGTCACAGCTTGACAGACAGACATGTTCTGCCTGGGTTACATAGTAATGGCTCAGTGCATTCACAATAAATATAGATAAAACAGATAAAACAGTGAGTCCAGAGCTATTTGAACCAACATGCCCGGAGACCACATTCTACAAAATGTAGAATAAATCCTGACAAGTTTTCTGAAAATATTTTGTCTCCACCCCCCCCCCCCCCCCCCCCATTTTGGAATTGCCACAACATTCTACAAGCTTGTAGATCTGCTATTTTCAAAAGAAACAGGTCGTTCTGGAAGATGTGGGGCAGAGGTTCATCGTTGGCATCGACCGGGTTAACGGTGCCGGAGATTAGATGTACACAGACGGACGTACGTACGGACGGACGGACACACGGCCTCACACACACACCCCACACCCCACACCCCACACACACACACACACACACACACACACACACACACACACACACACACACACACACACACACACACACACACACACACACACACACACACACACACACACGGAAAACAAACAACAAGCCCCCAGAAACGCAACCCACAACTGACCACAGATTCTATCACACACACTCTGACCACTTCTAAGTCAAAGTTAAACTTTTAAACTTTACAATGCCTCACCCTACCAGGCAGAAAGTCTATATCAATTGTTTCCAATCCTTTTTCATATCGAGTGTGTGTCAGTGTGTGTGTGTGTGTGTGTGTGTGTGGATTGAAGCAAAACACCTCCTCTATAATACAAAGCTTTGTATCACACACACACACACACACACACACATACACACACACATACACACACACACAGTTGAACTAATCACTAACCAGGCGATAACATTAGTCCAACTAGGCAGAGAAAGAGAAGCATTTAAAACTGTTAGGATTTAGAAGACGTGTAGAATCTGCCCCAGGTCTGAGTGGGTTAATTTATAAAGCGCCTTTATCCAAGCTTTACATATAGATGCACTCATTCACACACATTTACAGAGATTACATTCACCCATTCACACACATTTACATAGATTACATTCACCCATTCACACCCCTTTACATAGATTACATTCACCCATTCACACACATTTACATAGATTACATTCACTCATTCACACCCCTTTACATAGATTACATTCACCCATTCACACCTTTACATAGATTACATTCACCCATTCACACCCCTTTACATAGATTACATTCACCCATTCACACCTTTACATAGATTACATTCACCCATTCACACACATTTACAGAGATTACATTCACCCATTCACACACACACACACACACACACACACACACACACACACACACACACACACACACACACACACACACACACACACACACACACACACACACACACACACACACACACACACACACACACACACACAGATTGTGCATTATGTGCTACATTCACCAATTCTCACACACACACACACACACACACACATTCACGCACCTTTACATAGACTGTGCATTATGTGCTACATTCACCAATTCACACACACACACACACACACACACACACACACACACACACATTCACACACCTTTACACACACACACACACACACACACACACACACACACACACACACACACACACACACACATTCACACACCGATGGCAGAGGAAACCATGCAAGGCACCAACATTCACATCAGGAGCAATCAGGGGTTCAGAGTCTTGCTCAAGGACACTCCGGTTCACAAACTCGAACCGGGAACCTTGCGGTTACCATCCGGCCACTCTACCGCTGAACCAACCCTGTCGAATGGGTTAATTTACAAGAAGTCTACACAATTAGAGAATGTAGAAGAATTGATATTTTGATCAACATGATTATCCTGTTATCTCTCCTGGTACCACCATCAATACAACCTGTTATCTCTCCTACTGGTACCAACATCAATACAGCCTGTTATCTCTCCTACTGGTACCACCATCAATACAACCTGTTATCTCTCCTACTGGTACCACCATCAATACAACCTGTTATCTCTCCTACTGGTACCACCATCAATACAACCTGTTATCTCTCCTACTGGTACCACCATCAATACAACCTGGTATCTCTCCTACTGGTACCAACATCAATACAGCCTGTTATCTCTCCTACTGGTACCACCATCAATACAGCCTGTTATCTCTCCTACTGGTACCAACATCAATACAACCTGTTATCTCTCCTACTGGTACCACCATCAATACAACCTGTTATCTCTCCTACTGGTACCAACATCAATACAACCTGTTATCTCTCCTACTGGTACCACCATCAATACAACCTGTTATCTCTCCTACTGGTACCAACATCAATACAGCCTGTTATCTCTCCTACTGGTACCAACATCAATACAGCCTGTTATCTCTCCTACTGGTACCAACATCAATACAGCCTGTTATCTCTTCTAATGGTACCAACATCAATACAGCCTGTTATCTCTCCTACTGGTACCAACATCAATACAACCTGTTATCTCTCCTACTGGTACCAACATCAATACAACCTGTTATCTCTCCTACTGGTACCAACATCAATACAGCCTGTTATCTCTCCTACTGGTACCAACATCAATACAGCCTGTTATCTCTCCTACTGGTACCAACATCAATACAACCTTTTATCTCTCCTACTGGTACCAACATCATGTTATCTCTCCTATTGTTACCAACATCATGTTATCTCTCCTACTGGTACCAACATCAATACAGCATGGATGTAACTGTGGACACAATGCTTTGGTTTTGGGTCTGAGAGGCTAAATGTCATCAAATGGTGGTCCGTGGCTCAAATGTGTCTGAGAGGCTAAATGTAATAAAGGTGTATATTGTACCTTGCTGAGGACCCCTCCCATATCCACAGGGGGTCCACCTCTATAATAAAAGGTGTAATTTGTACCCTGCTGAGGACCCCTCCCATCTCCACAGGGGGTCCAAGGGTCTATATAAACAGATAAAGGTGTAATGTGTACCTTGCTGAGGACCCCTCCCATCTCCACAGGGGGTCCAAGGGTCTATATAAACAGATAAAGGTGTAATGTGTACCTTGCTGAGGACCCCTCCCATCTCCACAGGGGGTCCAAGGGTCTATATAAACAGATAAAGGTGTAATGTGTACCTTGCTGAGGACCCCTCCCATCTCCACAGGGGGTCCAAGGGTCTATATAAACAGATAAAGGTGTAATGTGTACCTTGCTGAGGACCCCTCCCATCTCCACAGGGGGTCCAAGGGTCTATATAAACAGATAAAGGTGTAATGTGTACCTTGCTGAGGACCCCTCCCATCTCCACAGGGGGTCCAAGGGTCTATATAAACAGATAAAGGTGTAATGTGTACCTTGCTGAGGACCCCTCCCATCTCCACAGGGGGTCCGGCGTGGTCCGGCTCCACATCTTCCTCAGACCCCGAAGACGAACTCTTCTCAGACATGACGACCACTTAACTATCTGATTAATTAATTAACTAATCAATGTATTATCAATCAATTAATCAATCAATGAATCCACCTAATAGTCTATAAGTCCAGAAGGAGTTCAGTTCATTCAACAACAACTACTTCAAACTAAACAGAGTTGATTTAAATCTAGAACTCTGTGTTTAGGCCAAAGAGAACAACTAAAGGGTTTAATCTAGAACTCTGTGTTTAGGTCAAAGAGAACAACTAAAGGGTTTAATCTAGAACTCTGTGTTTAGGTCAAAGAGAACAACTAAAGGGTTTAATCTAGAACTCTGTGTTTAGGCCAAAGAGAACAACTAAAGGGTTTAATCTAGAACTCTGTGTTTAGGTCAAAGAGAACAACTAAAGGGTTTAATCTAGAACTCTGTGTTTAGGTCAAAGAGACTAAAGGGTTTAATCTAGAACTCTGTGTTTAGGCCAAAGAGAACAACTAAAGGGTTTAATCTAGAACTCTGTGTTTAGGCCAAAGAGAACAACTAAAGGGTTTAATCTAGAACTCTGTGTTTAGGTCAAAGAGAACAACTAAAGGGTTTAATCTAGAACTCTGTGTTTAGGTCAAAGAGAACAACTAAAGGGTTTAATTCTCTGTTGAATCTGAAATGTGTTGTTGCTGCTGTTAAAGTGTGTGATGCTAACGATGCTAACAGCACTTAGCACACTGTCTCTGTGTGTGTGTGTGTGTGTGTGTGTGTGTGTGTGTGTGTGTGTGTGTGTGCGTGCGTGCGCGTGTGTGTGTGTGTACAGTGCTAGGATGCTAAGCTAACAGCTAAAGTGTAAACTGTGAGTGTTTGTCTCTAAAAGGTGTTTTAAAGATCTGTTTCTACACACACTAGATGTTACAGACCACCTGGACGAGCTGTATAGAGTGCTGTAGGTCTTGTAGATCTGCTGTTATTCTCTCTGAGTGAAAACAACGTCTTGTTGTTGTTGTTTTAATGTTTTAGTTGAGCAGGCTGAGGGTGGCCAGGTTGGCTGGGAGAAATAAACAAAACGAGCCGCTAAAGCAGTAGTGGTTCTCAAACTTAATTGTTAGTGTCAAGGACCCCCCAAAATTGACACTCATTATTAGCCCCGCGGACCCCCATTTGAAAAGATATGCCAGGGACCCCCATTTGAAAAGATATGCCGCGGACCCCCATTAGAAAAGATATGCCAGGGACCCCCATTTGAAAAGATATGCCGCGGACCCCAATTAGAAAATATATGCCAGGGACCCCATTTGAAAAGATATGCCAGGGACCCCCATTAGAAAAGATGCCAGGGACCCCCATTTGAAAAGATATGCCAGGGACCCCCATTTGAAAAGATATGCCAGGGACCCCCATTTGAAAAGATATGCCGCGGACCCCCATTAGAAAATATATGCCAGGGACCCCCATAAGAGAAGATTGTTATGGCTCTATAGCAGTGATTCTGAACCCGTTTCATTTCAAGGACCCCCAGTTTGATATGCATTAGTCTACGGACCCCCATTTAATGGCATTTCTATCTCTGGGACCCCCAATTTATGTTGTAAAATCAATGTTAATGTAACTCTGAGAGTACAAATGGAACCAAATGGACCCTATAATGGTTCCATTTGTACAACTGAGAGTTACAGACCCATAAGGGTCCATTTGGAGCTGGGGACCCCCTGGAACTCCGTGAAGGACCTCTGGGGGTCCCCGGAGACCACTTTGGGAACCATAACTATGCCCTATAACTATAACTATTAGTTATGATAACTTGATAACTTGTCGATAAATTGTCATATAAATAATTGTGAATCACAATTATTTATTTATTCAATCATTCATCACAATTTGTGATGAATGATTGAATTGTGTTTGAGAAAACGTGAATAAACAATGTGTTTATGTTAGTAGTTTAATCTTGAAATGTAAGTGAAATATACAAAGACATTATACTGATATAGTCTATTCATTATGTTGAAAAATGGTAAAAATAAATAAATCAATAAAATAAAACATAATAAAACCTGAGGTTGTAGAGAGACAAAAAGAATGTGGAATATATTGGCTGGGGGCGGTCCCTGGCACAGGGGGTCCCTGGCACAGGGGGTCCCTGGCACAGGGGGTCTTTTTTAGATGTTGTGGTCCTTGGACAAAAACAAATACATCATTTGAAAGTATGTATGGGGGTCCTCGGGGGTCGTCGACGTGGAAATGTGTGAGAATCAACACTGGTTTAAAACCAAAATTTACAACAAGCAACTTTAGAGGAAAAGGAGATTCTGTCTATAGAAGTGTCTATTTGTACGTCTCTAAATGTTTTGATGATTTGAACATGGTGGACCCTGTTGGAAACAAGTGTAATGCTTAATTGGGTCGTCCACTCACAGTTAACAGCCTTTGTATTGAGTTTGTGCTTGAAATGTACTGTAATTCTGCAAACTGTTAATAAATTCTTCAATCAATCAATCAATCAAGATGAAAGTCGCTTATAATAATCAGACGTGGCAACACTGCTTTAGTTCAGCAGTCTGAAGACACACCCCCCACAGCACTATGGACACTTCCTTTCGGGGATTTCACAATAAAATAAAAATGCAAGTTGATGAGTTGTGGCTTATTGTTGATAAAGATTTTTGATATAAAGCTTTTTGATGTGAAGTTGTTTTATATGTTTATTGTTTTTTGATAGGAGTGGTCCCCACATTATTTTGTGGGGTCCCCAGATCACCGTACAGAGACAACATTTAATTTAATACCTTTAAAGGAAGACAAGATAAGTGTATAGTTGTACGTATTTGATTAATTGAAAATGGAGAAATGAAATGAAATGAAATGAAATCTATATTTACCCAGGGTATCTGGGCTAAGCTCAAGAACTTGTTTCCAGCCAGGCCCTGCTCATAGAACACATTTCATCGTAGTGGTTGATGCCTTGTTCAAGGGCATTTCAGCGGTGGTAATTTTAACGTGTCGGACGGCTGATTCGAACTGGGAACCTTCCGGTATCTAGACCGCGCCGCTATCCGTTCGGCCACCGCTGCCACAAACAGGAGGACCCTGTAAACACATGATTTCTTCCTCAGTTGCAAAGTCACATTTCATTCTGTCTGTTTTAATTAGTATTTTTGTGCCAAAGATTATATTAGTGTTTATTGTTGTGATCATGTCTCTGTTCTTTATATTCATTAAGAAAACTAAAGTTGTGCTCAAGCTTTTACTCTGAAGGCCAAAGGCCAGCTGACTTCCTCATGTGTGTGTCACGTGACTCAGTCTATAGCTGTCATGTCAACATTAGTGACCTATATAATGCTGTTACCATGTCACACACAACAAACCACCAACCCGCACAACAGCGACCCCTGGCGGCACAGTATTCTACAGGTAACCAAGGTGGGTGCAGCTTAAAGCTTAAATAAATAAACTAAAGCTGCTTTAGTTAATTTATTATTATTATTATTATTATTATTATTAGCCACTCCAAGGAACAAAGGAGTGTCTGTCTGTCTGTCTGTCTGTCTGTCGATGTTGATGTTGATGTTGATGAATTGAACATGGTGGACCCTCTTGTAAACAAGTGTAATGCTTAATTGGGTCGTCCACTCACAGTTAACAGTCTTTGTATTGAGTTTGTGCTTGAAATGTACTGTAATTCTGCAAACTGTTATAAATATTTCAATCAATCAATCAGTCTGTCTGTCTGTCTGTCTGTCTGTCTGTCTGTCTGTCTGTCTGTCTGTTTATATTCTTCGTATTGTTTAGTTTGTTAATTATTTATTTGTTTAGGTATTTAAAAGTCCTTACATTTTGTCACTTCAGGGCCATCTGGTGGCCAACATCGTCATGACACCGATGACCCGTCTGGACTTATGGCATATTATTCTTTCAGAAACAGAGATTCAACGTGTTTCATTCCATGATGTGTCACTAGTTTTATAAACATGTGTCACTAGTTTTATAAACAACACACTAGAATAGTTTTAAACAAAGATACAAGAAGATGGAGGCGACAAACTGAATCAGAATCCATTGTATTGGCCTGTGTTTGTGTTTTACAAACATACTGTTGGCTGGCTTCACACAGACATCACAGCAAAGAGATAATTAAAATAACATACAGCTAGAATTAACATAACATACCGGTAGGCTATAGCTCAAACATAAAGTCAATCTAAAGTAGAAATACTGAATGTGAAATCAATCCAAAGCAGTGGTTCCCAAAGTGGGGTCCGGGGACCCCCAGGGGTCCTTGAGAGAGTTCCAGGGGGTCCCCAGCTAAATGATGGTTTGGAACCAAATGTGTCTTTATGGGTCTGTAACCCAAATGGACCCTCATTTGGTTCCAAAAATAAATCTGTATCGTGTTAGGCTTGAATACATTATTGTTCCACATGGAACCAAATGGACCCTTACAGCTCTGTAACTCTGAGAGTGTGACACATGGAACCAAATGGACCCTTACAGGTCTGTAACTCTGAGAGTGTGACACATGGAACCAAATGGACCCTTACAGGTCTGTAACTCTGAGAGTGTGACACATGGAACCAAATGGACCCTTACAGGTCTGTAACTCTGAGAGTGTAACACATGGAACCAAATGGACCCTTACGGGTCTGTAACTCTGAGAGTGTAACACATGAAACCAAATGGACCCTTACGGGTCTGTAACTCTGAGAGTGTAACACATGGAACCAAATGGACCCTTACAGCTCTGTAACTCAGAGTGTAACACATGGAACCAAATGGACTCTTACAGGTCTGTAACTCTGAGAGTGTAACACATGGAACCAAATGGACCCTTACGGGTCTGTAACTCTGAGAGTGTAACACATGGAACCAAATGGACCCTTACAGCTCTGTAACTCTGAGAGTGTAACACATGGAACCAAATGGACCCTTACAGCTCTGTAACTCTGAGAGTGTAACACATGGAACCAAATGCACCCTTAGAGGCACAGTGATCATGTGACATTGTTGATTAAATAATCACCATCTTCTAAATCACAACAAATATAATTTCCCCTGAGCAACGTGCGTCACCATGGTAACCATGGTAACCATAACCATGGGGTAACGCACCATCTTCATCGTCACGGCAACAGATCCATAAACGTACTATGCTACCAGGAGGATGGGCGGAGCTTAAAACCCAGACACCGGAGCCCGACCTGTCGGGTCCGGTGCCGTGTTTTGGATCAGATTCCACGTTTTGGAGTCTGACCGAAAACTGGCCAATGAAAAGGCCTGTAGCTTCTGGCCAATGAAAAGGCCTGTAGCTACAGGTCTTTTCATAGTTCTACCCAGAGTGTGAAATCAATCAATTCTGATCAATTTGAAATACTTTGATTTCTCTCCATAAACGAACACGTCACGTGACCTCGTAGAATTGATTTGAAGACGTTCCCAAAATGCCACCCCGTCTAAAGTGGTACACACACACACACACACACACACACACACACACACACACACACACACACACACACACACACACACACACACACACACACACACACACACACACACACACACACACACACACACACACACACACACACACACACACACACACACACACACCACGTAACAGTGCTCTGACACATAAGAAATGCCTCCTTTATGTAATGTTAACGTTATAAAACAGTGGTCCTCACAGTAAGGGGTTTCCCAGGGGTCTGGGGACCCCGACAAAATGAGTTAATGTAACCACTTTAAACTCAAAAACATCAAAACCCTGAAAAAACTAAACTTTAGGAATATTTTAACAATCCAAATCTTCTACGGGGGTCCCTGGGGGGTCCCCCGGGGGTCCCTGGCACAATGGATTCCCAAAAGGGGGTCTGTGGAAAAATACATCAAAATAATCAATTATTTGGGGGCGGGGCGCTCCAACCATGGGATACATTCTATTCACACAGAAAAGGAAAAACTAAAATCACGAAAAATATAAAATATAATACTTGGATTATTTGTGTGTATATATATATATATATATAAAATACTTGGATTATTTGGCAGAAACAGAAAATAAGCACAAAAAATCACAACAATATTTACACAATCCGTTCCCAATGCAGGGACACATTTAATTTAAAAAGAAGAAAAACAATTATCGTTTTTTCAGTTTTCAAAATACACTTCTAAAGCAACGGCAGCATGTAGCATGTAGCATAAAATAATGTTGATAAAATATATGTAATATTTCACAATAACTCCATGAAGACCATGAAACTCTGTAGGGACTTTTTAGCCCCTCCTCCTTTTTTGGGGGGAAAGAAATCCCAAAATAAAAATGAAAATAAAAAACATTTGGTTATAATGTTAAAGTTCTATATTCTGATGGAAATCCTTGCTATAGGGTCCATTTGAGCCAATCAGAGCGCACTTGTTTGATTTCAGCCAATCAGAGCGTACTCGTTTGATTTCAGCCAATCAGAGCGCACTCGTTTGATTTCAGCCAATCAGAGCGTACTCATTTGATTTCATGAGCGTGCTCATTGGTCCTCGAGTTGTAATTTAGTCTACTAAATTATTTGTGCCATCATCATAGCTCTGTTCTGATTGGATAAAACTGCTATCCCGACGTGAAGATGCATTTCATGTTCACTAAAGCGCCTCTTCTGATTGGATAAAACTGCTATCCTGACGTGAAGATACGTGTCATGTTTACTAAAGCGCCGTAGACCAACACACTATACTTCTGATTACTATCAGAATACAGACATATTAAACATTTATTTTAATCACTTGCAGCTATTTTAATCAATCAATCAATCAGATCTACAAGCTCACAATGTGTGCTCATATACTCAAAACGTAGAGAGGGGGGCATGTGCTTAACCGGGAGGGGCATTAGCCAAAAATAGCAGATCTACAACATCTAAAAAGCTCACAATGCACCGCAAGGCGACTCATTGCGAGCTTGTATATCAGGTATTTATTTTTGGCAACCAAAAATAATAATATATATATATATATATTTAGCTATCTGGTTTAGGCACAACCATTTTGAAAAGCATTTTAAAATAGTTCCTGACAGTCAGATCTGACAAGCTCACGACATGCTCCACGTAGATTATTATTACGTTACGATCATATCATCATTTTAAAATGTTTGGTCACGGGGGCGCCCCCCGCTGGCCAAACATTTAGAGACACTGTAGTCGGGCCCGTAAACGAGGAAGTGAACGGCAGCGCGCGGAAACAGGTCTAGGAAAAGTGTCTGAATCACAGCGATCTCATTTGACGTCATTAAAAAGCACCCAAAGCCTTGTACTGTACACACACGTCCAATTAGAAAAGACCTGTATACTCGTCCTTAGCATAATTAGTGTTAAATAACGAAAAAAAAAATCAATCAATCAAAATATAGTAAAAAAAAAGGCAAAACAAAGTTTAGGCAAGTACAGAAACAACTTCAGGTCGGCTCTCCGGGCTGTACTCGGTCCACAGAGGGACGGTGGTGGTTACGGACGAACTGGCAGTGCATCGTGCGACACCAGCAGGCAGGTGGCGCTAGAGGCCGGCCTACCTGCCTGCTCGCCGCTCCTCAGGGGTCGAGCAGCACGGTCCTGAGCGCGTCCTCCTCGCTCATGGTGATGGTGGCGATGGCGCCGTCGTTGAACTCGAAGGAGGTCCCGCTGTCCACCACCATGCAGGCGTCCCAGCAGCGCGAGCGCACACACACCTGCCGCGTGGCGAAGCCTCGCTGGTGCGCGTTGGAGAACACGCGGTTGACGATGGGCTCGCGCACGCTGAAGAACAGCCGGCGGTCCTCGGGCGAGAACACCAGCGAGGCGTTGTAGCGCTCCGTCACGCGCTCCACCAGCTCCGCGTCCAGCGGGGCGTCGTCAGGGAGGTCCCTCTGGGCACCGCGACGCAGCGACCTCCCCAGCCTCAGGACGTCTTCCACCGCCTGGGAGGTCAAAACAACAACTTCATCAGTTCATTAATCAGACACGCTCTTAACGTAAAGCAACAACAACAACAACATGGTAACACAAGAAAATGCCGTTATGGGGGGGAAGTTCAATTAACTTCATATTAAAACCTGAGACCATCAGTGGTTATCAAACGTTTTAATGTCGAGGACCCCCAAAATGATATGTAAGATTTGCGTAAGATTTGTGCAAATCTTTGAAAATATATTCTTTCAGAGTGAACGTTTTTAAGTCAAATCTTTGCTTCTGGGGGGGGGGGGGGGGGGGGGGGGACATGAAATAGTTTGAGAACCACTGACAGAAACATGAGGTTTATCAGAAAACTGTCAGGATTTAGAAGACATTTTTGTAGAATTGTCCTCAGGTCTAAAGGAGTTTTAAAATCTAACCTGGCGCCCCAGCTTGTTAAATAAAGGTTAAAATCTAACCTGGTGCCCCAGCTTGTTAAATAAAGGTTAAAATCTAACCTGGCGCCCCAGCTTGTTAAATAAAGGTTCAAATCTAACCTGGCGCCCCAGCTTGTTAAATAAAGGTTAAAAGCTAACATGGCGCCCCAGCTTGTTAAATAAAGGTTAAAATCTAACCTGGCGCCCCAGCTTGTTAAATAAAGGTTAAAATCTAACCTGGCGCCCCAGCTTGTAAAAAAAAGGTTACAATTTAACCTGGCGCCCCAGCTTGTTAAATAAAGGTTAAAAGCTAACATGGCGCCCCAGCTTGTTAAATAAAGGTTAAAATCTAACCTGGCGCCCCAGCTTGTTAAATAAAGGTTAAAATCTAACCTGGCGCCCCAGCTTGTTAAATAAAGGTTAAAAGCTAACCTGGCGCCCTGCTTGTTAAATAAAGGTTAAAAGCTAACCTGGCGCCCCAGCTTGTTAAATAAAGGTTAAAAGCCAACCTGGCACCCCAGCTTGTTAAATAAAGGTTAAAAGCCAACCTGGCGCCCCAGCTTGTTAAATAAAGGCTAAAAGCTAACCTGGCGCCCCAGCTTGTTAAATAAAGGTTAAAAGCCAACCTGGCGCCCCAGCTTGTTAAATAAAGGTTAAAAGCCAACCTGGCGCCCCAGCTTGTTAAATAAAGGCTAAAAGCTAACCTGGCGCCCCAGCTTGTTAAATAAAGGCTAAAAGCTAACCTGGCGCCCCAGCTTGTTAACACTAGCATGTCTGAATTAAAATCACTACTACTATGACGGCTAACGGTCAGGCTGACCGGTGTTTTTCGTGCAATTCCATTGGCCACTCTCTCCCTGCATCTCTTCACACCTCTCCCCCCGTGGCGGGGGGTTGACGACTTGCCATTGTCTTCTAAATGTCACATTCCAACTAATTCAAGGCAGCGTTTCAACTCGACAGGACAACTCAAAGTTATTTTTCAACATGTATTTATTTAGCTATGCTCAATAGATAGGTGGAAACAATACGCCAGTCAGTCAACACACCATATTTCACCATATTTTTGATGCGCTGATATATGAAATGAATATGCGCGACAGCTGTGCGTGCGTGCGTGCAAATCAGAAAAGTTTAGGCTACAGACAAAGGAGTTGGGAGTTTGGGAGCGGCCGGCTAGCCACATATTAGCCTATATATATTTTAAAAATACCCAGCATAATTGTTGGGAAGGCTAAGCCTGGCCTAGCCGCCGCCTATGATCGATGTCATTTATATATATTTGATTTATTGTGCCAGCAGAGAGATCCGTAGCAGCAGCACGGTTTATATATACACCATAGGATAGATCAAGTCATGTGACGCATCACCGCCACAAATAGTGCTACAGCGTTATCTAAAATGCACTTCCGCATACCTCACCGTCAGTTACTTGGATATTTTCTCCCTCTCCACGAGAGAGGGGGAGAGAGAGAGAGAG
Organism: Electrona antarctica; assembly: GCF_951216825.1. Lineage (NCBI taxonomy): Eukaryota > Metazoa > Chordata > Actinopteri > Myctophiformes > Myctophidae > Electrona > Electrona antarctica. Next base: position 51,547,923 of record NC_136794.1, read on the forward strand.
AGGGAGAGAGAAAAAAAGAGAGCCGTGGTGCGTGGAAATCAGTTCCACTGGTCGCGTGCAGAAAAGTTTACAGACGAAGGACGGACAGAACTGTTCTTCTTACTGACAAAACATTTAGAAGTTCGGGACGTCTATCGGGTTGGACTGATTTCAAACACTGTCATTTTTATTTGGCATCGCGCTGATTCGCGCATCGGCGAACATTCTCGCTCCAAGGAAATGTCGGTCGGGTCAAACAGACCATGCTATAAACTTTATTATTCCAGGATAATTGATTCATTTTTATCATCGCCACCTTACATAATTATGCTATAAAGATGTGTATTTATATCTATTGTATTGAGACAATAAAATAAATACGACATTAGCGTTATATATTGTCATTTTTATATAGAGGGGATACATTATAGGGAAGGAGGTCTATCGCGTTGGAATGATTCATGTCATTGATTCATGTCATTTTTACACTGTTCGTTTAGCGTTTAACATCTAAAACAACATTTAGTTTATGTAAGTTTGTAATGTAAGTTTGCCTACATGTGGACTTCCACATGTAGGTTGGAATGCAAATGACACATTAGCTTGAACAATGCCCGTCTCCAGCCGGGAGGAAGGTGTGAACAGCACGGCTTGTGGGGGAGAAAGGGTGAGGGCTCTAAGAGCGGTCCCACGGACCGCAAAAGAGCAGACATTTTAGTAGAATTATGTCTAAAATCATATTTCCAAAACGTTTCAGATGAAAAAAAAAACAGAGATGGTTTGAATCGAACATTTAGAAAAAGTCATGCAAGGGGAACTTTCTCAGGACTTCATGGGCAAAGAAAATCCACTTCAAAATTTCAAAATCGGTCAGCCTGACCGCTCCGACGCGCTAGTGTTAAATAAAGGTTAAAAGCCAACCTGGCGCCCCAGCTTGTTAAATAAAGGTTAAAAGCCAACCTGGCGCCCCAGCTTGTTAAATAAAGGTTAAAAGCCAACCTGGCGCCCCAGCTTGTTGATGTTGTAGGACCAGGCCCGGCTGCCCGTCCCGCTAGCCACGCTCAGCCCGGAGCTCTTCTGCTTCTCCCAGGGTCCGTCGTCCACCGACATCTCGTAGTACGAAGCCTTGGACGACAGAGACTCGCCGATGAAGATCTCGTTCAGGCTCCTGAAGCATTATGGGTAAAGAAAGGAAGTTATGTTAAATAAAGATCTCGTTCAGGCTCCTGAAGCATTATGGGTAAAGAAAGGAAGTTATGTTAAATAAAGATCTCGTTCAGGCTCCTGAAGCATTATGGGTAAAGAAAGGAAGTTATGTTAAATAAAGATCTCGTTCAGGCTCCTGAAGCATTATGGGTAAAGAAAGGAAGTTATGTTAAATAAAGATCTCGTTCAGGCTCCTGAAGCATTATGGGTAAAGAAAGGAAGTTATGTTAAATAAAGATCTCGTTCAGGCTCCTGAAGCATTATGGGTAAAGAAAGGAAGTTATGTTAAATAAAGATCTCGTTCAGGCTCCTGAAGCATTATGGGTAAAGAAAGGAAGTTATGTTAAATAAAGATCTCGTTCAGGCTCCTGAAGCATTATGGGTAAAGAAAGGAAGTTATGTTAAATAAAGATCTCGTTCAGGCTCCTGAAGCATTATGGGTAAAGAAAGGAAGTTATGTTAAATGAAGATCTCGTTCAGGCTCCTGAAGCATTATGGGTAAAGAAAGGAAGTTATGTTAAATAAAGATCTCGTTCAGGCTCCTGAAGCATTATGGGTAAAGAAAGGACGTTATGTTAAATAAAGATCTCGTTCAGGCTCCTGAAGCATTATGGGTAAAGAAAGGAAGTTATGTTAAATAAAGATCTCGTTCAGGCTCCTGAAGCATTATGGGTAAAGAAAGGAAGTTATGTTAAATGAAGATCTCGTTCAGGCTCCTGAAGCATTATGGGTAAAGAAAGGAAGTTATGTTAAATAAAGATCTCGTTCAGGCTCCTGAAGCATTATGGGTAAAGAAAGGACGTTATGTTAAATAAAGATCTCGTTCAGGCTCCTGAAGCATTATGGGTAAAGAAAGGAAGTTATGTTAAATAAAGATCTCGTTCAGGCTCCTGAAGCATTATGGGTAAAGAAAGGACGTTATGTTAAATAAAGATCTCGTTCAGGCTCCTGAAGCATTATGGGTAAAGAAAGGAAGTTATGTTAAATAAAGATCTCGTTCAGGCTCCTGAAGCATTATGGGTAAAGAAAGGAAGTTATGTTAAATGAAGATCTCGTTCAGGCTCCTGAAGCATTATGGGTAAAGAAAGGAAGTTATGTTAAATAAAGATCTCGTTCAGGCTCCTGAAGCATTATGGGTAAAGAAAGGACGTTATATGAAACAACGGTCGGACATGTGCTGCTCCCGTGCTTGCGGGAGCAACAGCATGTCTAAACTAAAGGTTAGGTTATCCATCTAAGGGTTAGGGTTAGGGTTAGATTAGGTTATCCATCTAAGGGTTAGGGTTAGGGTTAGAGGGTTAGGTTAGGTTATCCATCTAAGGGTTAGGGTTAGGGTTAGAGGGTTAGGTTAGGTTATCCATCTAAAGGTTAGGTTATCCATCTAAGGGTTAGGGTTAGGGTTAGAGGGTTAGGTTAGGTTATCCATCTAAGGGTTAGGGTTAGGGTTAGAGGGTTAGGTTAGGTTATCCATCTAAAGGTTAGGTTATCCATCTAAGGGTTAGGGTTAGGGTTAGAGGGTTAGGTTAGGTTATCCATCTAAGGGTTAGGGTTAGGGTTAGAGGGTTAGGTTAGGTTATCCATCTAAAGGTTAGGTTATCCATCTAAGGGTTAGGGTTAGGGTTAGAGGGTTAGGTTAGGTTATCCATCTAAGCGCTAGACTTCTTGTCTTTATGTATGGTAAATGGTAAATGGTGCATTTATATAGCGCCTTTATCCAAGGCGCTTTACATAGATTGTGCATTACATTCACCCATTCACACACACATTCACACCGATGACGGAAGAAACCATGCAAGGCACCAACCAGCACATCAGGAGCAATCAGGGGTTCAGTGTCTTGCTCAAGGACACTTCCACACCGACTCTGGGGGAGCTCGGGTTCGAACTGGCAACCTTGCGGTTCCCATCAAGCCACTCTACCCCTGAGCCACCGCCGCCGTATGTAAATGGTCTTGTTCTTTGTGTTTATGTCAAATGTGTGTATGTGTGTTCTGCATACTTGGCTGCTGGGTCGCAAGACACATTTCAGTGTGAACTGACAATAAAGTACTGCATCATATCATGTTTAATGACAGTCAGACCAACAGTGTGTCTAAACTAAAGGTTAGGGAGTCGTTCTAATGACAGTCAGACCAACAGTGTGTCTAAACTAAAGGTTAGGGAGTCGTTCTAATGACAGTCAGACCAACAGTGTGTCTAAACTAAAGGTTATTCGTTCTAATGACAGTCAGACCAACAGTGTGAATAAACTAAAGGTTAGGGAGTCGTTCTAATGACAGTCAGACCAACAGTGTGAATAAACTAAAGCCTGTACAAATTTTGTTTGTTTTCTTTCTTACTTGATTTGTATTGTATGTGTAGAGTGTATACATTACGACCCTCTTCTGTATTGTATTGTATGTGTAGTAGGAGAGTGGCGACACGCTTTGATCTCGCCGCACAGCGGGTGCCTATTGGGCTATAGTTCCAAACATTGCTCCTATGGCTGGAACTATCCCATTGAGACAGAATGAGCACAACCGCATTCCATTGTTACAATGGGAGTCAACGCTAGTGTCGCCACTCTCTCACTAGAGAGACAGTCAGTCAGGCTTTAGTCCGACAACACCTGTGGCTCCCAACATGTGTGGCAGGTTAAAACTAACCTGTGGGAGGTTAAAACTAACCCAGCCTAAAGGATTTGGTACCTGACAGGCAGCAGGTGAGGCTCGGTTCTGGAGGACAGGTTCTGTAATAGTTCTAACCTGACAGGGAGGACAGGTTCTGTAATAGTTCTAACCTGACAGGGAGGACAGGTTCTGTAATAGTTCTAACCTGACAGGGAGGAGGTGAGGCTCGGTGCTGGAGGACAGGTTGTGCGGCGTGCCGTCTGCGTACTGTCGGTTCATCTTGGTGACGCGGTGAGCCTGCGAGGGAACGGGGAAACCAATCGGTCATCACCATCGGTACCGTTCTACAAAACGTCTTCCAACAGTTTTCTGAAAAACCTCATGTTTCTATGTCAGTTGTTCTCAAATCATTTCATGTCAAGGACCCCCAGAAATTATATGAAATTGGTTTGAGTTAACACCGTTCGCTCTGAAAGAATATATATTCAAAGATTTGCGCCACATGTTCTCGTTTTTCAAAAATAGCAGACCTACAAGCAATTAATTGAGGGCTTATGGTAGGGCAAATAGCCAATAAGGAGCTTTTGCACAAAATAACACCTGGACCTCTTTGGTGGGGACGTAACAAGGTAAGAGGTAAGAAAGCCTTTTAGTATGGAATTCTCCTTTAAGATGTGCTGTCCAAATGGACAGTGCCAGCTGTACCTGCGAGTGCTGCTCCAGACTGAACAGAACATTGCGACCTTTCTAGTTATTATTATTATTATATTATTACCTGTGAGTGCTGCTCCAGACTCAGCTGCATCTCGTGCAGGTCGACGGGCGTGGGGTTGATGCCCGTGCCCTCCAGGTACAGCCTGGAGCGATGGCGCCACAGCCAGCGGAACTGTCCTCGCCGCAGCTTGGCCAGCGCCTCGGGGAAGGCGTGGGTGTAGCGGACCGGCAGGCACAGGTGGCCCTCCGACTTCTCCGGGTCCGTGTTCACGCCGATCACAGGCGTGTCCTTGTCGAACACCTGGATGGATGGATTGATTGATTGATTGATTGATTGATTGATAGATAATGTTATTAACAGTTTGCAGAATGTTCAGTGAAAGTATAGGTCAATACAAAATCCCCTACAAGGATAAAACCTGAGCAGGGGTGAGGTGGGTTCTTACCTTCCCTGCCACCAGCAGCATTAGGTTAGTGAGCGGGGGTGAGGTGGGTTCTTACCTTCCCTGCCACCAGCAGCATTAGGTTAGTGAGCGGGGGTGAGGTGGGTTCTTACCTTCCCAGCCACCAGCAGCATGGTGCCGTCGCCCCCTGCTGACACGATGGCGTCGGCCCAACGGACCGTCTCCTGGTCGTACTCCTGCCTCCGCACCACCCGGACCTCCACCCCCGCCCCGCGCAGCGCCTCCACCACGTGGGACACGTTGCGCGTGTGGATGTGGTGGCGCTCCAGCAGCCCGCTGTACGACGAGCCCTGGGGGGGGGGGGGGACAGGACAGACATGATGATGTCAGTGTTGGTTTTGTCGACGAAAGATGTTCGTTGACTACCTTTTTTCGCTGATGAAAACTAAATGAAAACTAAGCTATGATGACTAAAACTAAGACTAATTATACTGACAATTTTGTCAACAAATACAAACTAGACTAAAATGTTAGGAAGGGACTAGTGGACAAGAGATCCAGTCAAGTCATTTTACACTTGGTTGCATGCTGAAGCTTGTAGATCGGCTATTTTCAGCAAGGGAGTATCCTCTAGTGAAATTTCAAATAATAAATGAATACCGTCGAGTGTCTCGGTGTCTCCATGATATGATATATCAGGGGCGCCCACACTTTGTTGACTTGAGAGCTACTTTCAAAATGACCAGCTTCAACAAGATCTACCCACCCAAAAAATTGCTATCCCTTTGCTGAAAATAGTAAAAAGAAAAAAGTAGGCTACCTGAGGCAGGCTGAGGGGGCTTTGAAATAGTGGTGCTGATGTTACATATATCAGGGGCTGGGGCTGAACCCTTGACAGTCAAACGGGCCAATGAAATAAACAGTAATATAGTGACATCACATTATCAGCCCCTCCCCTAAACCCTCCCCCTTTATCATACAACTACAGCTGTGGGTGTGGCTTAAGTTCACCACCCATCACCACCCACCAGGCAAACCAGGCATACTTAATTAACTGGTGGGGGTGTCCACATGAAAGCATGATTTTAACAAATACTGTACACTTTTTGGAAAAAGTTCTTCCCCCTTATATTATAATAATACCTGGTGATCTTGTTTTAGGGTGGAAAAAAATCGTGGCACTCCATCTTTAACAGTACAACCACCTACAATATGTCAACCAGAGTGTAGAGTAGGAGAGTAGCGACACGCTTTGATCTATCCGCAAAGCGGGCACCTATTGGCTATAGTTCCACACATTGCTCCTATGGCTGGAACTATCCCATTGAGATAGAATGAGCACTTCCGCATTCCATTGTTACAATGGGAGTCAACGCTAGTGACGCCACTCTCTCACTAGTCCACTCGGGTGTCAACAGATCAGTTGACAAATCATGACAATAAACACGTTTTTTTTGGGCCGAACAAATAATTAGAAAGAAGGAAACTTTTTTTGAGTGGTGCAACCACTCATATAGACAGCTATGTGTGTCCCTGGGTCTGTCCGAGCACGACAATAGCGTTTGTTCACCACCAAGTGTCACTGTTGCACAGCCTAACACACAGACACACACACAGGCCAGGGATGAGGGCTTGTACAGTACGTACAGCACAAGTACAGTACAGTACAGCACCACTCACTTCAAGAAACCAACCCATGACCCCTCAGATGTCAAGAACTACAGACCGGTATCACTCCTTTCATTTCTGTCAAAAAGCATTGAACGTGTTGTCTCCAACCAGCTCTCTCTCCATCTCTCACATAACAACCTGCTGGATCCCAACCAGTCCGGATTCAAAAAGGCCCACTCCACAGAAACTGCCCTGCTGGCAGTCACAGAAGCACTACATGCTGCCCAGGCTGCTTCCCACTCTGCAGTCCTGATTCTCCTAGACCTATCAGCAGCATTTGACACAGTGAACCACCAGCTGCTCCTAGACACCCTAGCCTAGGCATCGGCGGGACGGCAATAAAGTGGTTCTCCTCTTACCTCACCGACCGGACCTACCAGGTCTCCTGGAAAGGTCTGTTATCATCCCCCCGAACCCTCCAAACTGGGGTCCCACAGGGATCTGTACTCGGTCCCCTCCTTTTCTCACTGTACACTAAATCCCTTGGCACTATCATCTCTGCTCACAATATATCCTATCACTGTTATGCCGATGACACACAACTGTTTCTATCCTTCCCCCCCTCTGCCACCCAGGTGGAAGAGCGCATCACTGCTTGCCTGGCTGACATCTCACAATGGATGTCCTCCAACCACCTCAAGCTGAACCCAGACAAGACTGAGCTTCTCTTCTTCCCAGCTAAGTCCTGCCCTATGCGGGAGCTAACTATTTCCGTAGACAACGCCCTGGTAACGTCTGTCCCAACAGCCAGGAACCTTGGTGTTGTCCTGGACAGTCAGCTCTCGTTCGAAACTCACATCACAGCTGTCACTCGATCCTGTAGGTTCACACTCTATAACATACGACGAATTAGACCGTTCCTCACCCAGGAATCATCCCAGCTCCTAATCCAGACAACAGTCCTGTCAAAACTTGACTATTGTAACTCTCTCCTTACTGGCCTACCGGCATGTGCACTGAAGCCTCTCCAACTGATCCAAAATGCCGCAGCTCGCTTGGTCTTCAACCAGCCAACATTCTCACATGTCTCCCCCCTGCTCCGCTCACTGCACTGGCTCCCAGTCGCTGCCCGCACAGAATACAAAACTCTGATGCCAGCATGATTGAACCCTACAAACCCTCCCGCACACTCAGATCAGCCAACGCAGGGAAGCTGGAAGTACCCTCACTAAAAACACCGGGACAACGCTCCACACGTCCCAAACTCTTCTCCCTTCTGGCCCCAAAACTGTGGAATGCACTTCCCGTTGCAATCAGAACTGCAGCATCACTCCCGATCTTCCGCCGTAGTCTGAAAACCCACCTTTTCAGACTCCATCATGGCCCATAGCACTTACCCTACCCCCTTAGACAGCACTTCTTAGACTTATATAGCATTTGAAACAGACTTCTAGCATGTCATGTAGACCAGGGGTTCTCAACGTTTTTGGCCGGGGACAGCACAATAAGTGCATTGTATGTAGTCATAGCACTTCATAGTATATATGTACAGCATAGTATAGCATATATGTATAGTTTATACGTATAGTGTCATTATATAGATATGTTCTAGTTATAGTTTATATGTATAGTGTCATTATATAGATATGTTCTAGTTACGTTCTTAGCTTACGCATGTTTCGCGATAAATGCATTTTACATATGTGATGTATTCCCATGCTTTTTGTTCTTGCTTAATGTAAGTCACTCTGGATTAAGAGCGTCTGCTAAATGCCTAAATTGTAAATTGTACTTCAGACGGGTCTGATTTTTTTTCTTTCTAATTAGAAGTTTTTCTTCTTTCTAATTATCTGTTCGGCCCCAAAAAAAATGTGTGTGTTGTCATGATGTGTCAACTGGGCCGTTGTCTTTGTCCGTAGCTTTAAATGTCTTTAAATAAATGGCGGTACGTTCTGAAACGTCTATGGGGAAAATGAATGGGGGATTCTCTACTGGTGCCTTGTTGTTCTGAAAGGAGGCGGGGCTGAGATGCTCTATAGGGCCAGGGCGTAGGGAGGAGTTTCACTCAGAACGGGTTATTCTGGTTGCCATTTTCCTGCCTACCAGTAGGCTAGTAGGCTATAGTAGTAGACTGCTAGGCTACATTAAGTAGGCTATAGTAGTAGGCTGCTAGGCTACATTTAGTAGGCTATAGTAGGCTATAGTAGGCTGCTAGGCTACATTTAGTAGGCTAGTAGGCTATAGTAGGCTGCTAGGCTACATTAAGTAGGCTATAGTAGTAGGCTGCTAGGCTACATTTAGTAGGCTATAGTAGTAGGCTGCTAGGCTACATTTAGTAGGCTATAGTAGGAGGCTGCTAGGCTACATTTAGTAGGCTATAGTAGTAGGCTGCTAGGCTACATTTAGTAGGCTATAGTAGTAGGCTGCTAGGCTACATTTAGTAGGCTATAGTAGGAGGCTGCTAGGCTACATTTAGTAGGCTATAGTAGTAGGCTGCTAGGCTACATCTAGTAGGCTATAGTAGTAGGCTGCTAGGCTACATTTAGTAGGCTATAGTAGGAGGCTGCTAGGCTACATTTAGTAGGCTATAGTAGTAGGCTGCTAGGCTACATTTAGTAGGCTATAGTAGGAGGCTGCTAGGCTACATTTAGTAGGCTATAGTAGTAGGCTGCTAGGCTACATCTAGTAGGCTATAGTAGTAGGCTGCTAGGCTACATTTAGTAGGCTATAGTAGTAGGCTGCTAGGCTACATCTAGTAGGCTATAGTAGTAGGCTGCTAGGCTACATTTAGTAGGCTATAGTAGGAGGCTGCTAGGCTACATTTAGTAGGCTATAGTAGGAGGCTGCTAGGCTACATTTAGTAGGCTATAGTAGTAGGCTGCTAGGCTACATTTAGTAGGCTATAGTAGTAGGCTGCTAGGCTACATTTAGTAGGCTATAGTAGGAGGCTGCTAGGCTACATTTAGTAGGCTATAGTAGTAGGCTGCTAGGCTACATCTAGTAGGCTATAGTAGTAGGCTGCTAGGCTACATTTAGTAGGCTATAGTAGTAGGCTGCTAGGCTACATTTAGTAGGCTATAGTAGTAGGCTGCTAGGCTACATTTAGTAGGCTATAGTAGGAGGCTGCTAGGCTACATTTAGTAGGCTATAGTAGTAGGCTGCTAGGCTACATCTAGTAGGCTATAGTAGTATGCTGCTAGGCTACATTTAGTAGGCTATAGTAGTAGGCTGCTAGGCTACATTTAGTAGGCTATAGTAGTAGGCTGCTAGGCTACATTTTCCAGCCTCACTGTGGAGACATATACCATTGTAGATATAAAATAATGAATAAACACTGTATGGTTTGGGTGTCAGATGACAAAATAACATAACCTTGACCCACAACAGTAACATGGGTCTGCCCTGTCCGTTTGACCCACAATAGTACTGGGTCTGCCCTGTCCAGGGTCAGGGTCAGGGGTCAACAGGGTCTGCCCTGTCCGTTTTTAAACTATTTTTCAACAAATCTTGTTGAAGCTGGTCATTTTGAAATAGCTCTCAAGTCAAAAAAGTGTGGGCGCCCCTGATATATATCATATCATATCATACATATATCATATCAATGATCATGGAGACACCGTATCATCTCAACGGTATTCATCCCGATAATCGTCCATCCTTACCTTCATGGCCAGCAGGGTCTTCAGGTCCTCCTCCGACAGCCCTGCCAGGCGGTAGCGCTGCAGCTCAAACTCGTAGCGTGTGGTCTTGGTGACGACCGCCACGCGCTCCGGAGCGAAGCCCTCTCCGGAGGAGGAGGAGGCCATGTTCCGATGATGATGATGATGATGACGTGGACTCAGCAGAAGAGGAGGCGGGGCGGCGACGCCTCGCTTACCGAGACACAGCATGGCGTCCAGCGCCCGGCGACCACCACTCATTGTCGGGAAAAATAACGATAAAAATAATAATAATAACAGGATCCCCTCAGGAGGAATATGTTGCTCCGGAGAGGGAAGTCTCCCTGGAGTTCTCTGGTTGGAGCCGTTGCCCCCCGCGACCCGACTACGGATAAGCGGTTGAAGATGGATGGATGGATAATACTAATATTAACAATCGAGGCGTAGATTGGGTTTGTGGCGATCCAACAACAGTCTCATATTAGAGTCACATAGCGGAACAACAACAACAACAAGGCTGCTGTTAAAATATCACTCCTCCATTCACCAGAAAACAAAACACAAGCAGTTGGAGTCTCTACGTTACAAGTATTACTCGTTATATTTGACCTCCTCGGCGTTAAACGGCCGTTAATAAGGAGCAAAACATTTGACCGTTAGGAACAAAACATTTGACCGTTACAGGAACAACATTTCATTTCATTTCATCATTTCATTTCGTTAGGAAGCAACTATAAACGGCCTGCCGTGGCTCGATGATCCGTGGCTGGCTGTTGTTTAGTGTTGTTTAAAGAGTAAGCTTCTATCAGACCTCCATATGAGGCTGTGCTGCTAATTTTAGCTCGTCTCTCTCTCTCTGTCTGTGTGGGTAAAGCGTCCAGCTGTCTGTTCCTCCTCCACCGTGGTGGAGACCCCAGAGTCCATGTGGAGATCAGATCCTCTGGTGGAGTCTGAGGAGAAACCAGGAGAAACCAGGAGAAAGCTTTGAAGCACACAGCGGGAGAAGTTTCCACCTTTAACAACACACACACTGTCACACACACACTGTCACACACACACACACACACACACACACACACACACACACACACAGAGAGAGAGAGAGAGAGAGAGGTTTCTGTGACTTTCCAGAAGAGCGACTGTAGTTGTAGTGTAAGGGGGAGGGACACACGCACGGGTACACACACACACACACACACACACACACGCATACGAGCACATCCGCAAACAAAGAACGCGTCACGCTCTACGCGACCGTTCCGGTGGCGGTGTTGCCAGACTCTGTGGGAGAAATTAAGCATTCAGGGTTATAATAATAATGAGAACTTTAAAGCCAAAAACAAGCAATCACACTTTAGTTTAAATCCCCCCCCCCCCCGCAAAAAATAATAATATAGGCTATATAAATATGTTTAACTGTCAAAGAATGGGGTCTGCATACAAATACTTATTACATTCTGGGTCCATGATTTGAAAATATATTTTTTTTGTTACACTAGACTACACGTTTGTTTAGAAACAAGCCTTAGTTTAGAAACAAGCCTTTAGTTTAGAAAGCAACTTACTTACAAGCAACTTTTACAAGAAACAAGCCCAAAGTCGCTTATAATAAGCGGACATGGCAACGCTTTCCGGTGCTGACGTCATCATCCCCGAAGGAAGCAGCAGACATTATTATGCATACTTTTTTAATAATAATTCATATTGAAATATATGTACGTGACGTCCAAGTGAGGTTATTTATTTTAATAGTCAGTGATACTGATTGCATTCTTGAATTCCTTTTCACTACATTGTGGTAAAAAGGTTTTATGATGTTTAGAAACTATAGGGCCAGAGCGTAGGGAGGAGGTTCACTCAGAACGGGTGCCATTTTCCTGCCTACCAGTAGGCTAGTAGGCTATAGTAGTAGACTGCTAGGCTACATCTAGTAGGCTATAGTAGTAGGCTGCTAGGCTAGTAGGCTATAGTAGTAGACTGCTAGGCTACATCTAGTAGGCTATAGTAGTAGGCTGCTAGGCTAGTAGGCTATAGTAGTAGGCTGCTAGGCTACATCTAGTAGGCTATAGTAGTAGACTGCTAGGCTACATCTAGTAGGCTATAGTAGTAGGCTGCTAGGCTACATCTAGTAGGCTATAGTAGTAGGCTGCTAGGCTACATTTAGTAGGCTATAGTAGTAGGCTGCTAGGCTACATCTAGTAGGCTATAGTAGTAGGCTGCTAGGCTACATCTAGTAGGCTATAGTAGTAGGCTGCTAGGCTACATCTAGTAGGCTATAGTAGTAGGCTGCTAGGCTACATCTAGTAGGCTATAGTAGTAGGCTGCTAGGCTACATCTAGTAGGCTATAGTAGTAGGCTGCTAGGCTACATCTAGTAGGCTATAGTAGGAGGCTGCTAGGCTACATTTAGTAGGCTATAGTAGTAGGCTGCTAGGCTACATCTAGTAGGCTATAGTAGTAGGCTGCTAGGCTACATTTAGTAGGCTATAGTAGGAGGCTGCTAGGCTACATCTAGTAGGCTATAGTAGTAGGCTGCTAGGCTACATCTAGTAGGCTATAGTAGTAGGCTGCTAGGCTACATTTAGTAGGCTATAGTAGTAGGCTGCTAGGCTACATCTAGTAGGCTATAGTAGTAGGCTGCTAGGCTACATCTAGTAGGCTATAGTAGTAGGCTGCTAGGCTACATCTAGTAGGCTATAGTAGTAGGCTGCTAGGCTACATCTAGTAGGCTATAGTAGTAGGCTGCTAGGCTACATTTAGTAGGCTATAGTAGTAGGCTGCTAGGCTACATCTAGTAGGCTATAGTAGTAGGCTGCTAGGCTACATCTAGTAGGCTATAGTAGTAGGCTGCTAGGCTACATCTAGTAGGCTATAGTAGTAGGCTGCTAGGCTACATCTAGTAGGCTATAGTAGTAGGCTGCTAGGCTACATTTAGTAGGCTATAGTAGTAGGCTGCTAGGCTACATCTAGTAGGCTATAGTAGTAGGCTGCTAGGCTACATTTAGTAGGCTATAGTAGTAGGCTGCTAGGCTACATTTAGTAGGCTATAGTAGTAGGCTGCTAGGCTACATCTAGTAGGCTATAGTAGTAGGCTGCTAGGCTACATCTAGTAGGCTATAGTAGTAGGCTGCTAGGCTACATCTAGTAGGCTATAGTAGTAGGCTGCTAGGCTACATTTAGTAGGCTATAGTAGTAGGCTGCTAGGCTACATTTAGTAGGCTATTAACAGTTTGCAGAATTACAGTACATTTCAAGCACAAACTCAATACAAAGGCTGTTAACTGTGAGTGGACGACCCAATTAAGCATTACACTTGTTTCCAATAGGGTCCACAATGTTCAATTCATCAAAACATTTAGAGACGCTACTACAAATAGACACTTCTATATAGACAAAGGACAGAACAGGAATTCATCATAAAGGAGGTTAAAAGGGAAAAGGAACATATACAGTGAGGGAAAAAAAGGGGTGGGCGGTGGGGGGGATTCACGTTCAGCTCCGTTCATTTGTTTGTTTTCTTGGAGGAGCTGCGTTGGGTCCCCAAGTCGGCTCCGTGGCCGTACCTTGAGTTGGCTGTGTGGCCGTGACCATCTCTTGTGTTGTCCTTGTGTTGGGTCCCCAAGTCGGCTCAGTGGCCGTACCTTGAGTTGGCTGTGTGGCCGTGACCGTCTCTTGTGTTGTCCTTGCGTTGGGTCCCCAAGTCGGCTCAGTGGCCATACCTTGAGTTGGCTGTGTGGCCGCGACCGTCTCTTGTGTTGTCCTTGCGTCCGTGTTTGAGGGATTCCGATTTTACAGGGGCCAGTTTCGAATTGCAGCCGTCCGTAGGTGCCCTTTGAGAGCGGTTTTGAAGGAGTCAAGGGATTTGCATGTCTTAATGACTGTTGGTAGGGCGTTCCACATTTTGGTGGCATAGGAGCGGAAAGAATTTAGTCCCTTGTTTGTGCCGAATCTGGGTTGTACATGGTTCGTTGCACTCCCTCTGGTGTTGTGGGTGTGGACTTCGTTAACATTAAGGAAGTATCTAGACAGGTACATGGGTATCTTGGTGGTGTATCGAATCTTGTGGACCAGACCCATTGCAAGATGCTGTACTCTGTCGTCGACCCTAAGCCATTCCAGCCTGTCGAAGTGGGCAGGGGTGAGGTGGGTTCGGGGGGGCGAGGTCAAGTAGGAGCCTGACCAGTTTGTTTTGGGAAGTCTGGAGCCTGGTTTTAAGGGCCTTTGAGGTGCTGTGGTACCAGGAGGTGCATGCATAGTCAAAGAAACCCTGTACAAGGGCTCCTGTTAAGGTCTTCAAGGTGTTTTTGTCGACCAGTGAGGAGATCCTGTAAAGGAATCTTGTTCTATGGTTGACCTTTTTGATTACGTTGGTGGCCATCTTATCACCGGAAAGATTAGCCTCCAGGATGGAACCTAGGTAGGTAATTTCATCTTTACGTGTGATAACATTGTCACCCACTCTAACCAAGAAGCCATATGCCTTGCTGAGATTACTATTAGAGCCAAAGAGAATGGATTCAGTTTTTCCCAGGTGTAAAGATAGTTTGTTATCAGCGAGCCAGGTGCAGATTCTAGCGAGTTCCGAGCTGAGGGCCTTTTCAACCTGCAGTTTGTTCCTGTCCGAGACTAGCAGTGCCGAGTCATCTGCGAACAGGAACAAGTTGCAGTCACAAGCTGAAGTCAACGCCACAGCTCACTGGGAGGGGGGGGGGACAGTGTTCCATTCACTTCCACCATCTGTTCTCTCCCCTCCAGGTAGGATTGCATCCAGCTCACTGATGTGCTATCGAAACCAATTGCTTTTAGCTTGTTAACCAGTATGGAGTGGTTCACGGTGTCAAAAGCCTTTTGGAGGTCCAGCATGACCATGCCGCAGTATTTGCCAGCATCCACCTCATGTTTGATGTGGTCGCTCAAATAGAGAAGGCATGTGTCAGTGGAGTGGGACGTTCTGAAGCCAGATTGGAACTCGTACATTAATTTATTAGTGGCAAGATACTTTTCAACCTGTTCATAGACTATTTTTTCCATCACTTTCGAGATGGAGCTTAGAATAGAAATAGGGCGGTAATTGCCGGGGTCTGCTAGGCCAGGGGTTCTCAACCTTTTTGGCCGGGGACCCCCGAAAATGCTTTGGCAACGTCTCGGGACCCCCGCCCCGCCCCCTCCCGACCCCCAATATAAATTGACTGCTACAATAACCTTAATAATAGAGACAATGCACCATAAATAAATACTGAAACCATCATCATTAGGGAAGGTGTATGCATGTACTATGTGTACTATATGTAAACTCTTCATTTCCACTTTACAGCCATTCAGTTGTTAAAATAATTTGGGGACCCCCCAAAATAATTTGGCGACCCCTCGAGGGGTCGCGACCCACGGGTTGAGAACCCCTGTGCTAGGCTACATTTAGTAGGATATAGTAGTAGGCTGCTAGGCTACATTTAGTAGGCTAGTAGGCTATAGTAGGCTGCTAGGCTACATTTAGTAGGCTATAGTAGTAGGCTGCTAGGCTACATTTAGTAGGCTATAGTAGTAGGCTGCTAGGCTACATTTAGTAGGCTATAGTAGTAGGCTGCTAGGCTACATTTAGTAGGCTATAGTAGGCTGCTAGGCTACATTTAGTAGGCTATAGTAGTAGGCTGCTAGGCTACATTTAGTAGGCTATAGTAGTAGGCTGCTAGGCTACATTTAGTAGGCTATAGTAGTAGGCTGCTAGGCTACATTTAGTAGGCTATAGTAGTAGGCTGCTAGGCTACATTTAGTAGGCTATAGTAGTAGGCTGCTAGGCTACATTTAGTAGGCTATAGTAGTAGGCTGCTAGGCTACATTTAGTAGGCTATAGTAGTAGGCTGATAGGCTACATTTAGTAGGCTATAGTAGTAGGCTGCTAGGCTACATTTAGCTACATTTAGTAGGCTATAGTAGTAGGCTGCTAGGCGTCCGTCCGTCTGTGAACAGCTAATCTCCGGCACCGTTAACCCGGTCGATGTCAAATTTTGCACACACACTCCCTGGATGCCAACGATGAACCTCTGCCCCAGAATTTCCAGAAGGGCCTGTTATAGCGCCACCAGGAGGCCGATTTGTGCAAAACAAGTTTTTGGACAGTACACCTACAGATTTTGTCCAAACATCACGCAAATTGGTACACAGTCTCTCTAGAGCGATTCAACGAAACCGATCTTTCAGATTTCTCAGACTCCATCCTGATTGGCTAAGATTGGCTTCCAAAGTTCGCAGGAGTGCTCAGTTTAAAACAAAATGCTGCAAATCATGAACACATCGTGTGATTTCCGTGAAATTGTGCACGCACATTCCCACTAGGTTAGGAAGAAATGCCGCGTGAACATTTTCAACTCAGCCTCAGGGTGGCGCTATAACTCGCTGAAAAGTGTTTTTACCTCTAACTGCACGGATCTGTGGATAACTTTGTATGCCAGCTCCCTAGAGGCCAATGAAAAACCTTTGCCTGGAATTTTTCACATCTGCTCTTTATGGCGCCACCAGTAGGCCGACATATGTAAAACACATTTTCTAATATTACTCCTTCAGATTTTATCCAAATTTCCCGCAAATCGGTACACATGCTCTCCATAGTCATGTGATCAAGACGCGTTTGTTTGATTTCTCATAATCCACCTTCATTGCCTACGATTGGCTTCTAAACCTTTCAGGAATAGCCCGCTTTGTACCCGTTTTGTACAAATTGCCACAACTACTCAACGCAGCGTCCGATTGCGGTGAAACTGTGCATGCATATTCCCACTAGGCGTTGGAAGAAATGCCACTTGACAGTTTTCAAATCAGCCTCATGGTGGCGCTACAACAGGCCAAGCCACGTCACACACACACACACACACACACACACACACACACACACACACACACACACACACACACACACACACACACACACACACACACACACACACACACACACACAATATTACTCCCAGAAGGGCACTTTTTCTAGTTTGAGTTGTTATACCATTGTGTTTTCTTCATATTATTATCAGTCTTTGACATTTTAACATTAGGAAATGTACTTAGATTCTCCAGAGAAAAAAGGTGTAAATGCCTAATGTTAAATGACACCACTATCTACCGGAAGTGGGCGTGGAAAGGGGGCTGTGAGATAGGCCTATTGGTTTCGATAGCACATCAGTGAGCTGGATGCAATCCTACCTGGAGGTAGCCTCGGTCCCAGGCTCACTTAACTGCGAAAAAGAAGAGCCTGGTCACAACCTAAGGCAGAGAAGCTATCGAAAGGCGGCACTTCCGCCGTGTAATCCCCCCCGGAAGTTAACGTTTTTTGACCAATCGCAGCGTTGTGTTCCCGAAAATGTATTCCCGCTGAAATGATCATTGGGTGGGGACTAGTAAACACAGCCGCACCGCGTGACGTAGTTATCTTACACGCAACACTTCCGCCACTTCCGCTGATAGTCTTATAGGACACACCCCAAGATGCCCCGCCCACATGGACTTATAGGACACACCCACATGGACACACCCACATGGACACACCCACATGGACTTATAGGACACACCCACACATCATTGCGTCAGTATTGCATTGTGTACAAGAAACAGTTTTTATTTTATTTATTTTTTACACAAACAAAACATTCTGCCTTTTTTCCCACGCTTTGCATAAAAAGTCTGCTAAAGCAAAAATACCTTTTCCTAAAACAAAATTCCAGTTTTTCGTAGTCCTCTAACCAGAAAAAGTTAACACAGATGGTTGTCATTTTACAAAATAATACATGTCTTAGTTCTTCATATAATGGGCAGTAAAACAAAAAAATAATTTCATTTTCAATTTCTTTCAAATCACACAGTAAACATACTCTGTCCTCCTCAGGAGTACCAATGAATCTACCCGTTTCTAAAGCTAATGGTAAGGTCCCAGAATGAATCTACCCGTTTCTAAAGCTAATGGTAAGGTCCCAGAATGAATCTACCCGTTTCTAAAGCTAATGGTAAGGTCCCAGAATGAATCTACCCGTTTCTAAAGCTAATGGTAAGGTCCCAGAATGAATCTACCCGTTTCTAAAGCTAATGGTAAGGTCCCAGAATGAATCTACCCGTTTCTAAAGCTAATGGTAAGGTCCCAGAATGAATCTACCCGTTTCTAAAGCTAATGGTAAGGTCCCAGAATGAATCTACCCGTTTCTAAAGCTAATGGTAAGGTCCCAGAATGCAGCTGTGCACAAAAAGATCTCTGACTTTTGGATACATTTTGTGTAACATAAGGTTCAGGGCCATAATTATTTTTAATAAGACGATATGTTCTTAGTTTTGGTTTGTACCATAAATCAACAGCCCAACTCTCCTTATACCCAAGGAACATATAGTTCTGTATCTCATGAATATTACAGCATAGTCTTTTTAAATAAATAAATGATGAATTATTCATAAAAAATAAAGACTTTACTTCATTGGCCCAGGGGTAACCATTAGAAATGTCCCAGTTAAAAATCTTTTTGGTTAATCTGTCATCGGACATATTAACAAATCTATTCCAAAGTCTCAACATCTCACCTTTGTGTCTGATATTTACGGGCATCCATCCCATATCTCCGCTAATGGCCAAGATAGGCGTAAGCTTATGAACTCCAAGAAATGACCGTATGGCTCTATTTTGAATTGTGTTACAACTTTCATTGTCCGGAAAACCCCATACACCGGAGGCATAATCCGAAACAGGGCATACACAAGACTGATATAATTGTGTAAATGTATAATATCCTAAATCCTTACAGGCTTTCACCTTATTCAGTACTGATCCCAGGGCTCTACCAGCTGAATCAGAAAGAACCTGAGTGCCTTCCTTGAAGTTCGTATGCTCATCTAAAGTGAGGCCAAGATATTTATATGTCTTTGTGTATGTTAATACAGTTCTCCCACACATAAATGTAAATGGACTCCTTTCTACAGATGGTTTATGGGGCCTACTAGGGCCTTTACTGTTCCTAATATATGTAAACGACATGACATCAGCTTGTGACTGCAACTTGTTCCTGTTCGCAGATGACTCGGCACTGCTAGTCTCGGACAGGAACAAACTGCAGGTTGAAAAGGCCCTCAGCTCGGAACTCGGTAGAATCTGCACCTGGCTCGCTGATAACAAACGATCTTTACACCTGGGAAAAACTGAATCCATTCTCTTTGGATTGATTGATTGATTGAAGAATTTATTAACAGTTTGCAGAATTACAGTACATTTCAAGCACAAACTCAATACAAAGGCTGTTAACTGTGAGTGGACGACCCAATTAAGCATTACACTTGTTTCCAATAGGGTCCACCATGTTCAAATCATCAAAACATTTAGAGACGTACAAATAGACACTTCTATAGACAGAACAGGAATTCATCATAAAGGAGGTAAAAAGGGAAAAGAAATATATACAGTGAGGGGAAAAGGGGGGGGGGGGGGGGGGGGGCGGGGGGGGGGGGGGATTCAGATTTTACGGGGGCCAGTTTCGAATTGCAGCCATCCGTAGGTGCCCTTTGAGAGCGGTTTTGAATGAGTCAAGGGATTCGCATGTCTTAATGACAGTTGGTAGGGCGTTCCACATTTTGGTGGCATAGGAGCGAAAAGAATTTAGTCCCTTGTTTGTGCCGAATCTGGGTTGTACATGGTTCGTTGCACTCCCTCTGGTGTTGTGGGTGTGGACTTCGTTAACATTAAGGAAGTATCTAGACAGGTACATGGGTATCTTGGTGGTGTATCGAATCTTGTGGACCAGACCCATTGCAAGATGCTGTACTCTGTCGTCGACCCTAAGCCATTCCAGCCTGTCGAAGTGGGCAGGGGTTAGGTGGGTTCGGGGGGCTAGATCAAGTAGGAGCCTGACCAGTTTGTTTTGGGAAGTCTGGAGCCTGGTTTTAAGGGCCTTTGAGGTGCTGTGGTACCAGGAGGTGCATGCATAGTCAAAGAAACCCTGTACAAGGGCTCCTGTTAAGGTCTTCAAGGTGTTTTTGTTGACCAGTGAGGAGATCCTGTAGAGGAATCTTGTTCTATGGTTGACTTTTTTGATTACGTTGGTGGCCATTTTATCACCGGAAAGATTTGCCTCCAGGATGGAACCTAGGTAGGTAATTTCATCTTTACGTGTGATAACATTGTCACCCACTCTAACCAAGAAGCCATTTGCCTTGCTGAGATTACTAATAGAGCCAAAGAGAATGGATTCAGTTTTTCCCAGGTGTAAAGATAGTTTGTTATCAGCGAGCCAGGTGCAGATTCTACCGAGTTCAGAGCTGTTTAACAGCTGTTAGACATGTTTAACATCATCATTCATGTCATCACTATATCATTTAAACTGTAATCTAGGCTGAATAAATGCCACTAAACGTCATGTCTGGACATTTTATGGACTATAATCTCCTAAACACATCCCTGGTCTGATGTGAGTGAGATTCGCTGCCTGTTGGTGGCGCTCTTTAATCTTTATAGTGGCTTAATTTTTGAATGTGTTTATGGTGTGAATTATATTCATCATTAGCCACTATTTATATATCATGTTGTGAAACTACAATACTCGATGGGTCACCAATGTTGGTGTAACACACATAACAAACACGTAACACACATAGTTACCGTGTTTGTTGTTAGCAACGGTTTTCTGCAGGCTGAGGGAGGCGAGCGTTTAGCGATACAAACAGTTACTGCTGCCATGTTGTGATGTATTTGCAATTTGTTAGTTTTCTAAAGTTTATTATTTTCTAAATATATATTTGCTGGATGTATTCCAGTGCATCGCTGTGTTCTGGGCACTAAAGGGCAACAGAACTCCTCCATTTCCTTCGGTTTATGCAGCAGCGCCAGTGAGGTGTGTTTGGTATTTTAAGCTTTCAGCATTTTGTTGTTTCATGTTTCTGTTATATTAATGTTTCTTTATGCATGTTCTAATCCGAATGTTCGCTTTTGTATGCTTTATTTACAACAGTTTGACGTTGTGGATGACTTGGTGTGTGAGACAATAAATCCACCAGTGAGAAAATAACTACCTTGCCTCGTTCGTAGGCCTATAGTCCGTTGGGAGTGACACAGACTGTAGCGTTTAGTTTGGTGTCTGGATTATAACACTATTCCATCCGTGAGAAACAACAACAACACCTGATGATGACTGAGGACCAGGAAGCAGCTGAAAGCAGAGAGGAGGTTCAGGAGGTTCTGGAGGTTCTGGAGGAGAAGAATGTTCTTCTAAAAACCAGCGATGTTTACAAAGTTGATCAGAATCTACCAGCGAGGTTCAACCACCCTGACGGGTTCCATGGTTACAGGTGAGAGGCTGATAAAAACACACCTTTTATTGTATTGATTGATTGATAACTTATTAACCGTTTAGAATAAGCACAGGAAAACACAGAAAGAAAGAAAGAAAGAAAGAAATGAAATGAAATGAAATGAAATGAAATGAAATGAAATGATTACTATATTTACCCAGGGTATCTGGGCTAAGCTCAAGAACTTGTTTCCAGCCAGGCCCTGCTCATAGAACACATTTCATCGTAGTGGTTCAATGCCTTGTTCAAGGGCACTTCAGCGGTGGTAATTTTAACGTGTCGGACCGCTGATTCGAACTGGCAACCTTCCGGTATCAAGACCGCTCAGTCCATTGGGGTCATTCATTTTCAATTAATCATCATCATTAATCAACATTAAAAAAAAAACGACAGTACGTATGGAAGGAAAAAACATCATATGATCTATATTAGGATACCAAATATTAAAGCTATACACTGACACCACGGCGAGTAATCAGCGCCTCAAACTGTGACTCCGCCCACCCCCGGGGGAAGTTGTGATTTGCGCTCGTTCACTGCAATGCAATTTGCGGCATTTTCAAAACAATATTGAGCAGAGTAGCGATTATCAAACGTATTTGCAATGCCATACGTTGAAAGATCTGTTGCCCGTGGACAAGGCACGCTACCTCCGCAAGTTAGATAGCATCGGCATAGATGTTTGTCCGTATGTGATTAAGGATTGGACCAACTTGCATTGGCAGCCATAGAAAATTCTTACCCCAGGCTAAAACCGGATGTGACGTTTTTGGGCTGAACAAATAATTAGAAAGAAGAAGAAAACGGAAAGTTGCAACACTTTTTTTGTTGTTGTTTTCCTTCTTGTGTTTGTTGTCATGATTTGTGATTTGCTGTCTATGAGGAAAAATGCATTGGGAACTATTTCCTGGGCCTGGCGTCGTCATGAAAGGGGGCGGGCCTGCGACGCTCTATGGAGAGTGTGTTCAGTAACAGTGTTAAATAGCTCTATATTGTGACAGTAATCATTGCTATAGAGTGTGTGTTCAGTAACAGTGTTAAATAGCTCTATATTGTGACAGTAATCATTGCTATAGACTGAGTATAGAGTGTGTTCAGTAACAGTGTTAAATAGCTCTAAATTGTGACAGTAATCATTGCTTTAGAGTATTAGATAATATGAATGCATATATTAATGTTTGTATAATTCTTGTTCAACAGTCAGAAGAAAAGACATCCGTTGTACCAAACATCCAACCAGCTGTACGGCAGCAAGAGACCCACCGTCCACCACATGCCTGTGAGTATAAGACCCACCGTCCACCTCATAGAGACCCACCGTCCACCTCATAGAGACCCACCATCCACCTCATAGAGAACCACCGTCCACCACATAGAGACCCACCGTCCACCTCATAGAGACCCACCGTCCACCTCATAGAGACCCACCGTCCACCTCATAGAGACCCACCATCCACCTCATAGAGACCCACCGTCCACCTCATAGAGACCCACCGTCCACCTCATAGAGACCCACCGTCCACCACATAGAGACCCACCGTCCACCACATAGAGACCCACCGTCCACCTCATAGAGACCCACCGTCCACCTCATAGAGACCCACCGTCCACCTCCTAGAGACCCACCGTCCACCTCCTAGAGACCCACCGTCCACCACATAGAGACCCACCGTCCACCACATAGAGACCCACCGTCCACCTCATAGAGACCCACCATCCACCTCATAGAGACCCACCATCCACCACATAGAGACCCACCGTCCACCACATAGAGACCCACCGTCCACCTCATAGAGACCCACCGTCCACCACATAGAGACCCACCGTCCACCACATAGAGACCCACCATCCACCTCATAGAGACCCACCGTCCACCTCCTAGAGACCCACCATCCACCACATAGAGACCCACCGTCCACCACATAGAGACCCACCGTCCACCACATAGAGACCCACCG
Source organism: Electrona antarctica (assembly GCF_951216825.1). Classification (NCBI taxonomy): domain Eukaryota; kingdom Metazoa; phylum Chordata; class Actinopteri; order Myctophiformes; family Myctophidae; genus Electrona; species Electrona antarctica. The sequence goes on from NC_136794.1 coordinate 51,571,369, forward strand.
TCCACCTCATAGAGACCCACCGTCCACCTCATAGAGACCCACCGTCCACCACATAGAGACCCACCGTCCACCTCCTAGAGACCCACCGTCCACCACATAGAGACCCACCATCCACCTCATAGAGACCCACCGTCCACCACATAGAGACCCACCGTCCACCTCATAGAGACCCACCGTCCACCACATAGAGACCCACCGTCCACCACATAGAGACCCACCGTCCACCTCATAGAGACCCACCGTCCACCTCATAGAGACCCACCGTCCACCTCATAGAGACCCACCGTCCACCTCATAGAGACCCACCGTCCACCTCATAGAGACCCACCGTCCACCTCATAGAGACCCACCGTCCACCACATAGAGACCCACCGTCCACCTCATAGAGACCCACCGTCCACCACATAGAGACCCACCATCCACCTCATAGAGACCCACCGTCCACCACATAGAGACCCACCGTCCACCTCATAGAGACCCACCGTCCACCACATAGAGACCCACCATCCACCTCATAGAGACCCACCGTCCACCACATAGAGACCCACCGTCCACCTCATAGAGACCCACCGTCCACCTCATAGAGACCCACCATCCACCTCATAGAGACCCACCGTCCACCTCATAGAGACCCACCGTCCACCTCATAGAGACCCACCGTCCACCACATAGAGACCCACCGTCCACCACATAGAGACCCACCGTCCACCTCATAGAGACCCACCGTCCACCTCATAGAGACCCACCGTCCACCTCATAGAGACCCACCGTCCACCACATAGAGACCCACCGTCCACCTCATAGAGACCCACCGTCCACCTCATAGAGACCCACCGTCCACCTCATAGAGACCCACCGTCCACCTCATAGAGACCCACCGTCCACCTCATAGAGACCCACCGTCCACCTCATAGAGACCCACCGTCCACCTCATAGAGACCCACCGTCCACCTCATAGAGACCCACCGTCCACCTCATAGAGACCCACCGTCCACCTCATAGAGACCCACCGTCCACCACATAGAGACCCACCGTCCACCTCATAGAGACCCACCGTCCACCTCATAGAGACCCACCGTCCACCTCATAGAGACCCACCGTCCACCACATAGAGACCCACCGTCCACCTCCTAGAGACCCACCGTCCACCTCATAGAGACCCACCGTCCACCACATAGAGACCCACCGTCCACCACATAGAGACCCACCGTCCACCTCATAGAGACCCACCGTCCACCACATAGAGACCCACCGTCCACCACATAGAGACCCACCGTCCACCTCATAGAGACCCACCGTCCACCTCATAGAGACCCACCGTCCACCTCCTAGAGACCCACCGTCCACCTCATAGAGACCCACCGTCCACCACATAGAGACCCACCGTCCACCTCATAGAGACCCACCGTCCACCTCATAGAGACCCACCGTCCACCTCATAGAGACCCACCGTCCACCACATAGAGACCCACCGTCCACCACATAGAGACCCACCGTCCACCACATAGAGACCCACCGTCCACCACATAGAGAGATACCGTCCACCTCATAGAGACCCACCGTCCACCTCATAGAGACCCACCGTCCACCACATAGAGACCCACCGTCCACCTCATAGAGACCCACCGTCCACCACATAGAGAGGTGGAAGGGTATTTATTTATTGAAATAAGTGAGCAGGTGATACCAGTGATATGGAATTGGAATTCTCAGTTCTTCTCTGCTGAGTGCAAAAAAATCCAGCACTATTTAGCTAGTGGAGATGCAGGTGTAACGACATGGATTTGGAAACACATTTGTTCAACGCAAAATGCTGCAAAAGGTCAAACTTTCCTTATGCTTTAAGCAGCATGTGACATGTCAAACTAGGGGGTTTGACACTACATTCCAAGCATTAGTTTTGCACAAAAAACACTCCTTGGACTAAAAATGGCCATAGCCGTCATCACAAATTTGATGAAATCAGCACAAATGCGATTAAATCAGCACAAATGTACTGAGGTCAGCACATTTTGGGCACATTTGGGCCCAATGCGTACCACCTGTTTTGAATTAGCACATAATGCAGGAGGCAGCAGGAGGTTGCTTTACTGATATTTTCAGATGGGGGTCGGCGGCCAATTACATAATATTCTTGGGGGTCCTTGACATGAAAATGTTTGAGAACCACTGACATAGAAACATAAGGTTTATCAGAAAACTGTCAGGATTTAGAAGACATTTGTAGAATCGTTCTCAGGTTTAAAAGGGACATTTCAACGCAGGAATAAACTACAGTCACTCAATGATAACCGTATTTTATTTGTAGTAGATAATGTTGTAATCTCTAAGTACTGGACCCTCGTCTGGTTTGACAGACAGGTAGTGTGTGCAGGCTGGGTGGTGTGTGACAATCTGGTTGAAGTATTCCTTTGGTACGGCGACTGCGGCGGCGGCCGGCGGGTGCCCGGGAGAACAAATTAACGAGACACGAGACAGTATCACGCTAAGGTTCACAAAGTTTATTACACAAACAGGAAACATATATAGTGCTGGATCATAATGACGTGACAATAAGATATGAGACAGAAGAACGTGCCTACGGCAGCAAGGCTGACCTTGCTGCCGCCGAGATGTCTCTCGTAGCCTATCTATAAAGTATGCTACAGTACAGGCAGTACACAATACATATCACTGATGTCTCTCGTAGCCTATCTATACAGTATGCTACAGTACAGGCAGTACACAATACTGATGTCTCTCGTAGCCTATCTATACAGTATGCTACAGTACAGGCAGTACACAATACTGATGTCTCTCGTAGCCTATCTATACAGTATGCTACAGTACAGGCAGTACACAATACATATCAAGGCTGACCTTGATGCCACTGATGTCTCTCGTAGCCTATCTATAAAGTATGCTACAGTACAGGCAGTACACGATACATATCAATCTATCTACCTATCTATACAGTATGCTACAGTACAGGCAGTACACAATACATATCAAGATGTCTCTCGTAGCCTATCTATAAAGTATGCTACAGTACAGGCAGTACACAATACATATCAAGATGTCTCTCGTAGCCTATCTATAAAGTATGCTACAGTACAGGCAGTACACGATACATATCAATCTATCTACCTATCTATACAGTATGCTACAGTACAGGCAGTACACAATACATATCAAGATGTCTCTCGTAGCCTATCTATACAGTATGCTACAGTACAGGCAGTACACAATACATATCAAGATGTCTCTCGTAGCCTATCTATAAAGTATGCTACAGTACAGGCAGTACACAATACATATCAAGATGTCTCTCGTAGCCTATCTATACAGTATGCTACAGTACAGGCAGTACACAATACATATCAAGATGTCTCTCGTAGCCTATCTATACAGTATGCTACAGTACAGGCAGTACACAATACATATCAAGATGTCTCTCGTAGCCTATCTATACAGTATGCTACAGTACAGGCAGTACACAATACATATCAAGATGTCTCTCGTAGCCTATCTATAAAGTATGCTACAGTACAGGCAGTACACAATACATATCACTGATGTCTCTCGTAGCCTATCTATACAGTATGCTACAGTACAGGCAGTACACAATACATATCACTGATGTCTCTCGTAGCCTATCTATACAGTATGCTACAGTACAGGCAGTACACAATACATATCAAGTACACTGTATCTCAAGTTGGAGTACACAGACATGGGCAACTCGTAACAGATAATAAGAGTAGCACAGTTTGAACTTTGCATCCTATGGCCAGAAAACATAATGTAGTCTGTTAAATGTAATGTTGTGTGTGTGTGTGTGTGTGTGTGTGTGTGTGTGTGTGTGTGTGTGTGTGTGTGTGTGTGTGTGTGTGTGTGTGTGTGTGTGTGTGTGTGTGTGTGTGTGTGTGTGTGTGTGTGTGTGTGTGTGTGTGTGTGTGTGTGTGTGTGTGTGTGTGCGCGTGTGTGTCAGACTCGGTTCTTCGGGACGTCTCGGCGGTTTTCAGAGGAGCTGCTGAGAGGCGGGATGTTTCAGGACAGCTCGTTAAACACCTCGTTAACCACGCACCAATCGGCTTCAGGACCTCGTTAACTACAGTACCTGTCTGTCTGTCTGTCTGTCTGTCTGTCTGTCTGTCTGTCTGTCTGTCTGACTGTGAGAACAGTACCTGTCTGTCTGACTGTTACCTGTCTGTCTGACTGTGGGAACAGTACCTGTCTGTCTGACTGTTACCTGTCTGTCTGACGGTTACCTGTCTGTCTGACTGTGGGAACAGTACCTGTCTGTCTGACTGTTACCTGTCTGTCTGACTGTTACCTGTCTGTCTGTCTGTCTGACTGTGGGAACAGTACCTGTCTGTCTGACTGTTACCTGTCTGTCTGATGGTTACCTGTCTGTCTGACTGTGGGAACAGTACCTGTCTGTCTGACTGTTACCTGTCTGTCTGACTGTTACCTGTCTGTCTGTTTGACTGTGGGAACAGTACCTGTCTGTCTGACTGTTACCTGTCTGTCTGACTGTTACCTGTCTGTCTGACTGTGGGAACAGTACCTGTCTGTCTGACTGTTACCTGTCTGTCTGACTGTTACCTGTCTGTCTGACTGTTACCTGTCTGTGTGACTGTGAGAACAGTACCTGTCTGTGGTGTGGTGTACACTGTGGAGATGATAATTTGCTGTATGGCGCTAAATGCATGCATCATTATTTTGCTAAAGTAGTTAGTAAGCGTTTATTTGGCACATTCAGTGATTTTGAGAATTGTAGGGAAGGTGTTCTTTGTTTAGTTTGTCTTTTTTCCCCTTCACTTTACTGTTATTCATTAAAACGTGAAAGATTATCTCTGACCCTTATTCTGTCTTTACCAACCTTCTGGATATAATGTACATATAATAATGTAATCTGACTGAGGCTAAGTCAGTGAATTTATTTAAATTTCCGTTTCATGTCATGTGAAAGCAGGGAATCATAGCTTCAAATTGACATATTGGTTGTTCAGTTTGACCCACCAGTTTTGGAGATATGGCTTATAGAGTAATGTCTTGCAGAGAAACAGAGTTGAGAAAACAGGCTTGATTAAGCATTTATTTCATATTTACATGTCTTCTGTGGTCTCTAACATTACACCTAGCTACATGTTTAAACATTTATTTCATATTTACATGTCTTCTGTGGACTCTAACATTACACCTAGCTACATGTTTAAGCATTTATTTCATATTTACATGTCTTCTGTGGTCTCTAACATTACACATATAGCTACATGTTTAAGCATTTATTTCATATTTACATGTCTTCTGTGGTCTCTAACATTACACCTAGCTACATGTTTAAACATTTATTTCATATTTACATGTCTTCTGTGGACTCTAACATTACACCTAGCTACATGTTTAAGCATTTATTTCATATTTACATGTCTTCTGTGGTCTCTAACATTACACATATAGCTACATGTTTAAGCATTTATTTCATATTTACATGTCTTCTGTGGTCTCTAACATTACACCTAGCTACATGTTTAAACATTTATTTCATATTTACATGTCTTCTGTGGTCTCTAACATTACACCTAGCTACATGTTTAAGCATTTATTTCATATTTACATGTCTTCTGTGGTCTCTAACATTACACCTAGCTACATGTTGAAGCATTTATTTCATAGTCTTCATAGTCTGAATAGCCTGTGATATTAACTCATTTTGGATAAAGAAATTAAAAAACAGTTTTTCTCCTCTCCTGAACAGTTAGTCTTGTTTTATCCTCTCCTGAACAGTTAGTCTTGTTTTCTCCTCCCCTGAACAGTTAGTCTTGTTTTCTCCTCTCCTGAACAGTTAAGTCTTGTTTTCTCCTCTCCTGAACAGTTAAGTCTTGTTTTCTCCTCTCCTCAACAGTTAGTATTTTTTTCTCCTCTCCTCAACAGTTAGTCTTGTTTTCTCCTCTCCTGAACAGTTAGTCTTGTTTTCTCCTCAACAGTTAGTCTTGTTTTCTCCTCTCCTGAACAGTTAGTCTTGTTTTCTCCTCTCCTCAACAGTTAGTCTTGTTTTCTCCTCAACAGTTAGTCTTGTTTCTCCTCTCCTCAACAGTTAGTCTTGTTTTCTCCTCTCCTCAACAGTTAGTCTTGTTTTCTCCTCTCCTCAACACTTAGTCTTGCCGCCATGACTGTCTCTGTATCAAAAAGAGTCACGTATCTCTGCTGTCGGGAGGAAACCTCATAACTCCATTTTTTTGAAAATATTGAACCAATGGAAAGTAGTAAAAAGTGCTTTGGACAAAACCTCTTAACTCCATTGGACCCTCAAAATGTCTGCTAAAGCAACTAACTCCACCACCTCTCTCCTTCTCATGGAAGTAATTGACAATATATAAAGTTACAACACCAACTTTGATGAGGCTGTATTTCTTTGTTTAAAAAATACAAGGTTTTCTTAATTTCCTCAAATGTATATTTTTCATTTCCTCAAAAATGAACATTTTGTAGTTGTCAGGTTTCCTCCAGACAGCAGATATCATAAGACAGGTCGTGTTCGTGTTGTCGTGAGCAGCTCATCTTGGCAGTGGGAGGATTTCTGGCATAACTACAAGTATCAGCGGCAAATCTGGCCTTGGCACCTTGGCACCATCTCCTCCCTGGCATCTCCTCCCTGGCATCTCCTCCCTGGCATCTCCTCCTTGGCGTGAGTGGATTATTATTATAATTTTGTTGCACCCTCTATGGCCAGTAAGACGCCCTGAGGGAGAGAAGGTTGCGTGCACGCAAGGTACTGAAAGACCCGCCCACCTCAGACATCAGCAACATTATAAACTAGAAAATGGACTATACAATAACGACCTGTTATAAAGCATTTATAAATAGTTTGTAGATGAGTAATAATCATCAACAGACTGTTTGTTGACATCCGTAAATGTTTACCTAAACATTTATAACTATGTGAATAGTTCACTACTTACTAATACCTTACTAATAACGTATACATTATGTTTAAACAGTTATTGTTAGTTTACGGATGCCAACAATGATTGTTCATGATTATTACTTGTCTACAAACTGCTTATAAATGTTTATAAATGCTTTATAACAGGTCGCTATTGTAAAGTGTTACCTTGTCGGTCAATTACAATGTCCCGTTACCCCTGTGATCATGCGTCAGTCAGATATATCCACTAAAAATCATGTTTTTGCGACAACAGCCAATTAGCTGCTACAAACGGTATGCAAAGCTCGGCCAATCACAGCGGAAGTTAGATTACTCTCTTGGAATAGTGTGACAATAACTATAGTGTGGTTGTTTGGGAAACCACACTATAGTTATTCTTAGTGTGGTTGTTTGGGAAACCACACTAGTTATTCTTAGTGTGGTTGTTTGGGAAACCACACTATAGTTATTCTTAGTGTGGTTGTTTGGGAAACCACACTATAGTTATTCTTAGTGTGGTTGTTGGGACACCACACTATAGTCATTCTTAGTGTGGTTGTTTGGGAAACCACACTATAGTTATTCTTAGTGTGGAAACCACACTATAGTCATTCTTAGTGTGGTTGTTTGGGAAACCACACTATAGTTATTATTAGTGTGGTTGTTTGGGAAACCACACTATAGTTATTCTTAGTGTGGTTGTTTGGGAAACCACACTATAGTTATTCTTAGTGTGGTTGTTGGGACACCACACTATAGTCATTCTTAGTGTGGTTGTTTGGGAAACCACACTATAGTCATTCTTAGTGTGGTTGTTTGGGAAACCACACTATAGTTATTCTTAGTGTGGTTGTTTGGGAAACCACACTATAGTCATTCTTAGTGTGGTTGTTTGGGAAACCACACTATAGTTATTCTTAGTGTGGAAACCACACTATAGTTATTCTTAGTGTGGAAACCACACTATAGTTATTCTTAGTGTGGTTGTTTGGGAAACCACACTATAGTTATTCTTAGTGTGGTTGTTTGGGAAACCACACTATAGTTATTCTTAGTGTGGTTGTTGGGACACCACACTATAGTCATTCTTAGTGTGGTTGTTTGGGAAACCACACTATAGTTATTCTTAGTGTGGTTGTTGGGACACCACACTATAGTCATTCTTAGTGTGGAAACCACACTATAGTTATTCTTAGTGTGGTTGTTTGGGAAACCACACTATAGTTATTCTTAGTGTGGTTGTTTGGGAAACCACACTATAGTTATTCTTAGTGTGGTTGTTTGGAAACCACACTATAGTTATTCTTAGTGTGGTTGTTTGGGAAACCACACTATAGTTATTCTTAGTGTGGTTGTTTGGGAAACCACACTATAGTTATTCTTAGTGTGGAAACCACACTATAGTTATTCTTAGTGTGGAAACCACACTATAGTTATTCTTAGTGTGGTTGTTTGGGAAACCACACTATAGTTATTCTTAGTGTGGTTGTTTGGGAAACCACACTATAGTTATTCTTAGTGTGGTTGTTTGGGAAACCACACTATAGTTATTCTTAGTGTGGAAACCACACTATAGTTATTCTTAGTGTGGTTGTTTGGGAAACCACACTATAGTTATTCTTAGTGTGGTTGTTTGGGAAACCACACTATAGTTATTCTTAGTGTGGTTGTTTGGGAAACCACAATATAGTCATTCTTAGTGTGGAAACCACACTATAGTTATTCTTAGTGTGGAAACCACACTATAGTTATTCTTAGTGTGGTTGTTTGGGAAACCACACTATAGTTATTCTTAGTGTGGAAACCACACTATAGTTATTCTTAGTGTGGTTGTTTGGGAAACCACACTATAGTTATTCTTAGTGTGGTTGTTTGGGAAACCACACTATAGTTATTCTTAGTGTGGAAACCACACTATAGTTATTCTTAGTGTGGTTGTTTGGGAAACCACACTATAGTTATTCTTAGTGTGGTTGTTTGGGAAACCACACTATAGTTATTCTTAGTGTGGTTGTTTGGGAAACCACAATATAGTCATTCTTAGTGTGGAAACCACACTATAGTTATTCTTAGTGTGGAAACCACACTATAGTTATTCTTAGTGTGGTTGTTTGGGAAACCACACTATAGTTATTCTTAGTGTGGAAACCACACTATAGTTATTCTTAGTGTGGAAACCACACTATAGTTATTCTTAGTGTGGAAACCACACTATAGTTATTCTTAGTGTGGTTGTTTGGGAAACCACACTATAGTTATTCTTAGTGTGGTTGTTTGGGAAACCACAATATAGTCATTCTTAGTGTGGAAACCACACTATAGTTATTCTTAGTGTGGAAACCACACTATAGTTATTCTTAGTGTTTGTTTGGGAAACCACACTATAGTTATTCTTAGTGTGGAAACCACACTATAGTTATTCTTAGTGTGGAAACCACACTATAGTTATTCTTAGTGTGGAAACCACACTATAGTTATTCTTAGTGTGGTTGTTTGGAAACCACACTATAGTTATTCTTAGTGTGGTTGTTTGGGAAACCACACTATAGTTATTCTTAGTGTGGTTGTTTGGGAAACCACACTATAGTTATTCTTAGTGTGGTTGTTTGGGAAACCACACTATAGTTATTCTTAGTGTGGTTGTTTGGAAACCACACTATAGTTATTCTTAGTGTGGTTGTTTGGGAAACCACACTATAGTTATTCTTAGTGTGGAAACCACACTATAGTTATTCTTAGTGTGGTTGTTTGGGAAACCACAATATAGTCATTCTTAGTGTGGAAACCACACTATAGTTATTCTTAGTGTGGAAACCACACTATAGTTATTCTTAGTGTGGTTGTTTGGGAAACCACACTATAGTTATTCTTAGTGTGGAAACCACACTATAGTTATTCTTAGTGTGGAAACCACACTATAGTTATTCTTAGTGTGGAAACCACACTATAGTTATTCTTAGTGTGGTTGTTTGGGAAACCACACTATAGTTATTCTTAGTGTGGTTGTTTGGGAAACCACAATATAGTCATTCTTAGTGTGGAAACCACACTATAGTTATTCTTAGTGTGGAAACCACACTATAGTTATTCTTAGTGTTTGTTTGGGAAACCACACTATAGTTATTCTTAGTGTGGAAACCACACTATAGTTATTCTTAGTGTGGAAACCACACTATAGTTATTCTTAGTGTGGAAACCACACTATAGTTATTCTTAGTGTGGTTGTTTGGAAACCACACTATAGTTATTCTTAGTGTGGTTGTTTGGGAAACCACACTATAGTTATTCTTAGTGTGGTTGTTTGGGAAACCACACTATAGTTATTCTTAGTGTGGTTGTTTGGGAAACCACACTATAGTTATTCTTAGTGTGGTTGTTTGGAAACCACACTATAGTTATTCTTAGTGTGGTTGTTTGGGAAACCACACTATAGTTATTCTTAGTGTGGTTGTTTGGAAACCACACTATAGTTATTCTTAGTGTGGTTGTTTGGGAAACCACACTATAGTTATTCTTAGTGTGGTTGTTTGGAAACCACACTATAGTTATTCTTAGTGTGGTTGTTTGGGAAACCACACTATAGTTATTCTTAGTGTGGTTGTTTGGGAAACCACACTATAGTTATTCTTAGTGTGGTTGTTTGGGAAACCACACTATAGTTATTCTTAGTGTGGTTGTTTGGGAAACCACACTATAGTTATTCTTAGTGTGGAAACCACACTATAGTTATTCTTAGTGTGGAAACCACACTATAGTTATTCTTAGTGTGGTTGTTTGGGAAACCACACTATAGTTATTCTTAGTGTGGTTGTTTGGGAAACCACACTATAGTTATTCTTAGTGTGGTTGTTTGGGAAACCACACTATAGTTATTCTTAGTGTGGTTGTTTGGGAAACCACACTATAGTTATTCTTAGTGTGGAAACCACACTATAGTTATTCTTAGTGTGGTTGTTTGGGAAACCACACTATAGTTATTCTTAGTGTGGTTGTTTGGGAAACCACACTATAGTTATTCTTAGTGTGGTTGTTTGGGAAACCACAATATAGTCATTCTTAGTGTGGAAACCACACTATAGTTATTCTTAGTGTGGAAACCACACTATAGTTATTCTTAGTGTGGTTGTTTGGGAAACCACACTATAGTTATTCTTAGTGTGGTTGTTTGGGAAACCACACTATAGTTATTCTTAGTGTGGTTGTTTGGGAAACCACACTATAGTTATTCTTAGTGTGGTTGTTTGGGAAACCACACTATAGTTATTCTTAGTGTGGAAACCACACTATAGTTATTCTTAGTGTGGAAACCACACTATAGTTATTCTTAGTGTGGTTGTTTGGGAAACCACACTATAGTTATTCTTAGTGTGGTTGTTTGGGAAACCACACTATAGTTATTCTTAGTGTGGTTGTTTGGGAAACCACACTATAGTTATTCTTAGTGTGGAAACCACACTATAGTTATTCTTAGTGTGGTTGTTTGGGAAACCACACTATAGTTATTCTTAGTGTGGTTGTTTGGGAAACCACACTATAGTTATTCTTAGTGTGGTTGTTTGGGAAACCACAATATAGTCATTCTTAGTGTGGAAACCACACTATAGTTATTCTTAGTGTGGAAACCACACTATAGTTATTCTTAGTGTGGAAACCACACTATAGTTATTCTTAGTGTGGAAACCACACTATAGTTATTCTTAGTGTGGTTGTTTGGGAAACCACACTATAGTTATTCTTAGTGTGGAAACCACACTATAGTTATTCTTAGTGTGGTTGTTTGGGAAACCACAATATAGTCATTCTTAGTGTGGAAACCACACTATAGTTATTCTTAGTGTGGAAACCACACTATAGTTATTCTTAGTGTGGAAACCACACTATAGTTATTCTTAGTGTGGTTGTTTGGGAAACCACACTATAGTTATTCTTAGTGTGGTTGTTTGGGAAACCACACTATAGTTATTCTTAGTGTGGTTGTTTGGGAAACCACAATATAGTCATTCTTAGTGTGGAAACCACACTATAGTTATTCTTAGTGTGGTTGTTTGGGAAACCACACTATAGTTATTCTTAGTGTGGTTGTTTGGGAAACCACAATATAGTCATTCTTAGTGTGGAAACCACACAATAGTTATTCTTAGTGTGGAAACCACACTATAGTTATTCTTAGTGTGGAAACCACACTATAGTTATTCTTAGTGTGGAAACCACACTATAGTTATTCTTAGTGTGGTTGTTTGGGAAACCACACTATAGTTATTCTTAGTGTGGAAACCACACTATAGTTATTCTTAGTGTGGTTGTTTGGGAAACCACAATATAGTCATTCTTAGTGTGGAAACCACACTATAGTTATTCTTAGTGTGGAAACCACACTATAGTTATTCTTAGTGTGGAAACCACACTATAGTTATTCTTAGTGTGGTTGTTTGGGAAACCACACTATAGTTATTCTTAGTGTGGTTGTTTGGGAAACCACACTATAGTTATTCTTAGTGTGGTTGTTTGGGAAACCACAATATAGTCATTCTTAGTGTGGAAACCACACTATAGTTATTCTTAGTGTGGAAACCACACTATAGTTATTCTTAGTGTGGAAACCACACTATAGTTATTCTTAGTGTGGAAACCACACTATAGTTATTCTTAGTGTGGAAACCACACTATAGTTATTCTTAGTGTGGAAACCACAATATAGTCATTCTTAGTGTGGAAACCACACTATAGTTATTCTTAGTGTGGTTGTTTGGGAAACCACAATATAGTCATTCTTAGTGTGGAAACCACACTATAGTTATTCTTAGTGTGGAAACCACACTATAGTTATTCTTAGTGTGGAAACCACAATATAGTCATTCTTAGTGTGGAAACCACACTATAGTTATTCTTAGTGTGGAAACCACACTATAGTTATTCTTAGTGTGGAAACCACACTATAGTTATTCTTAGTGTGGAAACCACACTATAGTTATTCTTAGTGTGGAAACCACACTATAGTTATTCTTAGTGTGGAAACCACACTATAGTTATTCTTAGTGTGGAAACCACACTATAGTTATTCTTAGTGTGGTTGTTTGGGAAACCACACTATAGTTATTCTTAGTGTGGAAACCACACTATAGTTATTCTTAGTGTGGTTGTTTGGGAAACCACACTATAGTTATTCTTAGTGTGGTTGTTTGGGAAACCACACTATAGTTATTCTTAGTGTGTTTGTTTGGGAAACCACACTATAGTTATTCTTAGTGTGGTTGTTTGGGAAACCACACTATAGTTATTCTTAGTGTGTTTGTTTGGGAAACCACACTATAGTTATTCTTAGTGTGGTTGTTTGGGAAACCACACTATAGTTATTCTTAGTGTGGTTGTTTGGGAAACCACACTATAGTTATTCTTAGTGTGGAAACCACACTATAGTTATTCTTAGTGTGGAAACCACACTATAGTTATTCTTAGTGTGGAAACCACACTATAGTTATTCTTAGTGTGGTTGTTTGGGAAACCACACTATAGTTATTCTTAGTGTGGTTGTTTGGAAACCACACTATAGTTATTCTTAGTGTGGTTGTTTGGGAAACCACACTATAGTTATTCTTAGTGTGGTTGTTTGGAAACCACACTATAGTTATTCTTAGTGTGGTTGTTTGGGAAACCACACTATAGTTATTCTTAGTGTGGTTGTTTGGGAAACCACACTATAGTTATTCTTAGTGTGGTTGTTTGGGAAACCACACTATAGTTATTCTTAGTGTGGTTGTTTGGGAAACCACACTATAGTTATTCTTAGTGTGGAAACCACACTATAGTTATTCTTAGTGTGGAAACCACACTATAGTTATTCTTAGTGTGGTTGTTTGGGAAACCACACTATAGTTATTCTTAGTGTGGTTGTTTGGGAAACCACACTATAGTTATTCTTAGTGTGGTTGTTTGGGAAACCACACTATAGTTATTCTTAGTGTGGTTGTTTGGGAAACCACACTATAGTTATTCTTAGTGTGGAAACCACACTATAGTTATTCTTAGTGTGGTTGTTTGGGAAACCACACTATAGTTATTCTTAGTGTGGTTGTTTGGGAAACCACACTATAGTTATTCTTAGTGTGGTTGTTTGGGAAACCACAATATAGTCATTCTTAGTGTGGAAACCACACTATAGTTATTCTTAGTGTGGAAACCACACTATAGTTATTCTTAGTGTGGTTGTTTGGGAAACCACACTATAGTTATTCTTAGTGTGGTTGTTTGGGAAACCACACTATAGTTATTCTTAGTGTGGTTGTTTGGGAAACCACACTATAGTTATTCTTAGTGTGGTTGTTTGGGAAACCACACTATAGTTATTCTTAGTGTGGAAACCACACTATAGTTATTCTTAGTGTGGAAACCACACTATAGTTATTCTTAGTGTGGTTGTTTGGGAAACCACACTATAGTTATTCTTAGTGTGGTTGTTTGGGAAACCACACTATAGTTATTCTTAGTGTGGTTGTTTGGGAAACCACACTATAGTTATTCTTAGTGTGGAAACCACACTATAGTTATTCTTAGTGTGGTTGTTTGGGAAACCACACTATAGTTATTCTTAGTGTGGTTGTTTGGGAAACCACACTATAGTTATTCTTAGTGTGGTTGTTTGGGAAACCACAATATAGTCATTCTTAGTGTGGAAACCACACTATAGTTATTCTTAGTGTGGAAACCACACTATAGTTATTCTTAGTGTGGAAACCACACTATAGTTATTCTTAGTGTGGAAACCACACTATAGTTATTCTTAGTGTGGTTGTTTGGGAAACCACACTATAGTTATTCTTAGTGTGGAAACCACACTATAGTTATTCTTAGTGTGGTTGTTTGGGAAACCACAATATAGTCATTCTTAGTGTGGAAACCACACTATAGTTATTCTTAGTGTGGAAACCACACTATAGTTATTCTTAGTGTGGAAACCACACTATAGTTATTCTTAGTGTGGTTGTTTGGGAAACCACACTATAGTTATTCTTAGTGTGGTTGTTTGGGAAACCACACTATAGTTATTCTTAGTGTGGTTGTTTGGGAAACCACAATATAGTCATTCTTAGTGTGGAAACCACACTATAGTTATTCTTAGTGTGGTTGTTTGGGAAACCACACTATAGTTATTCTTAGTGTGGTTGTTTGGGAAACCACAATATAGTCATTCTTAGTGTGGAAACCACACAATAGTTATTCTTAGTGTGGAAACCACACTATAGTTATTCTTAGTGTGGAAACCACACTATAGTTATTCTTAGTGTGGAAACCACACTATAGTTATTCTTAGTGTGGTTGTTTGGGAAACCACACTATAGTTATTCTTAGTGTGGAAACCACACTATAGTTATTCTTAGTGTGGTTGTTTGGGAAACCACAATATAGTCATTCTTAGTGTGGAAACCACACTATAGTTATTCTTAGTGTGGAAACCACACTATAGTTATTCTTAGTGTGGAAACCACACTATAGTTATTCTTAGTGTGGTTGTTTGGGAAACCACACTATAGTTATTCTTAGTGTGGTTGTTTGGGAAACCACACTATAGTTATTCTTAGTGTGGTTGTTTGGGAAACCACAATATAGTCATTCTTAGTGTGGAAACCACACTATAGTTATTCTTAGTGTGGAAACCACACTATAGTTATTCTTAGTGTGGAAACCACACTATAGTTATTCTTAGTGTGGAAACCACACTATAGTTATTCTTAGTGTGGAAACCACACTATAGTTATTCTTAGTGTGGAAACCACAATATAGTCATTCTTAGTGTGGAAACCACACTATAGTTATTCTTAGTGTGGTTGTTTGGGAAACCACAATATAGTCATTCTTAGTGTGGAAACCACACTATAGTTATTCTTAGTGTGGAAACCACACTATAGTTATTCTTAGTGTGGAAACCACAATATAGTCATTCTTAGTGTGGAAACCACACTATAGTTATTCTTAGTGTGGAAACCACACTATAGTTATTCTTAGTGTGGAAACCACACTATAGTTATTCTTAGTGTGGAAACCACACTATAGTTATTCTTAGTGTGGAAACCACACTATAGTTATTCTTAGTGTGGAAACCACACTATAGTTATTCTTAGTGTGGAAACCACACTATAGTTATTCTTAGTGTGGTTGTTTGGGAAACCACACTATAGTTATTCTTAGTGTGGAAACCACACTATAGTTATTCTTAGTGTGGTTGTTTGGGAAACCACACTATAGTTATTCTTAGTGTGGTTGTTTGGGAAACCACACTATAGTTATTCTTAGTGTGTTTGTTTGGGAAACCACACTATAGTTATTCTTAGTGTGGTTGTTTGGGAAACCACACTATAGTTATTCTTAGTGTGTTTGTTTGGGAAACCACACTATAGTTATTCTTAGTGTGGTTGTTTGGGAAACCACACTATAGTTATTCTTAGTGTGGTTGTTTGGGAAACCACACTATAGTTATTCTTAGTGTGGAAACCACACTATAGTTATTCTTAGTGTGGAAACCACACTATAGTTATTCTTAGTGTGGAAACCACACTATAGTTATTCTTAGTGTGGTTGTTTGGGAAACCACACTATAGTTATTCTTAGTGTGGTTGTTTGGAAACCACACTATAGTTATTCTTAGTGTGGTTGTTTGGGAAACCACACTATAGTTATTCTTAGTGTGGTTGTTTGGAAACCACACTATAGTTATTCTTAGTGTGGTTGTTTGGGAAACCACACTATAGTTATTCTTAGTGTGGTTGTTTGGGAAACCACACTATAGTTATTCTTAGTGTGGTTGTTTGGGAAACCACACTATAGTTATTCTTAGTGTGGTTGTTTGGGAAACCACACTATAGTTATTCTTAGTGTGGAAACCACACTATAGTTATTCTTAGTGTGGAAACCACACTATAGTTATTCTTAGTGTGGTTGTTTGGGAAACCACACTATAGTTATTCTTAGTGTGGTTGTTTGGGAAACCACACTATAGTTATTCTTAGTGTGGTTGTTTGGGAAACCACACTATAGTTATTCTTAGTGTGGTTGTTTGGGAAACCACACTATAGTTATTCTTAGTGTGGAAACCACACTATAGTTATTCTTAGTGTGGTTGTTTGGGAAACCACACTATAGTTATTCTTAGTGTGGTTGTTTGGGAAACCACACTATAGTTATTCTTAGTGTGGTTGTTTGGGAAACCACAATATAGTCATTCTTAGTGTGGAAACCACACTATAGTTATTCTTAGTGTGGAAACCACACTATAGTTATTCTTAGTGTGGTTGTTTGGGAAACCACACTATAGTTATTCTTAGTGTGGTTGTTTGGGAAACCACACTATAGTTATTCTTAGTGTGGTTGTTTGGGAAACCACACTATAGTTATTCTTAGTGTGGTTGTTTGGGAAACCACACTATAGTTATTCTTAGTGTGGAAACCACACTATAGTTATTCTTAGTGTGGAAACCACACTATAGTTATTCTTAGTGTGGTTGTTTGGGAAACCACACTATAGTTATTCTTAGTGTGGTTGTTTGGGAAACCACACTATAGTTATTCTTAGTGTGGTTGTTTGGGAAACCACACTATAGTTATTCTTAGTGTGGAAACCACACTATAGTTATTCTTAGTGTGGTTGTTTGGGAAACCACACTATAGTTATTCTTAGTGTGGTTGTTTGGGAAACCACACTATAGTTATTCTTAGTGTGGTTGTTTGGGAAACCACAATATAGTCATTCTTAGTGTGGAAACCACACTATAGTTATTCTTAGTGTGGAAACCACACTATAGTTATTCTTAGTGTGGAAACCACACTATAGTTATTCTTAGTGTGGAAACCACACTATAGTTATTCTTAGTGTGGTTGTTTGGGAAACCACACTATAGTTATTCTTAGTGTGGAAACCACACTATAGTTATTCTTAGTGTGGTTGTTTGGGAAACCACAATATAGTCATTCTTAGTGTGGAAACCACACTATAGTTATTCTTAGTGTGGAAACCACACTATAGTTATTCTTAGTGTGGAAACCACACTATAGTTATTCTTAGTGTGGTTGTTTGGGAAACCACACTATAGTTATTCTTAGTGTGGTTGTTTGGGAAACCACACTATAGTTATTCTTAGTGTGGTTGTTTGGGAAACCACAATATAGTCATTCTTAGTGTGGAAACCACACTATAGTTATTCTTAGTGTGGTTGTTTGGGAAACCACACTATAGTTATTCTTAGTGTGGTTGTTTGGGAAACCACAATATAGTCATTCTTAGTGTGGAAACCACACAATAGTTATTCTTAGTGTGGAAACCACACTATAGTTATTCTTAGTGTGGAAACCACACTATAGTTATTCTTAGTGTGGAAACCACACTATAGTTATTCTTAGTGTGGTTGTTTGGGAAACCACACTAT
>NC_136794.1:51594695-51605519 GCF_951216825.1 Electrona antarctica
TAGGACCAAACAGCTACGCTTACTGATGGAGAAGGTACTGATACTACTACTAATACTACTACTACTACTGTGCTATACTAATACTACTACTACTAATACTACTACTACTACTGTGCTATACTAATAATACTACTACTAATACTACTACTACTACTGTGCTATACTAATACTACTACTAATACTACTACTACTAATACTACTACTACTACTGTGCTATACTAATACTACTACTACTACTGTGCTATACTAATACTACTACTACTACTGTGCTATACTAATACTACTACTACTACTGTGCTATACTAATACTACTACTACTAATACTACTACTACTACTGTGCTATACTAATACTACTACTACTAATACTACTACTACTACTGTGCTATACTAATACTACTACTACTACTGTGCTATACTAATACTACTACTACTAATACTAGGACCAAACAGCTACGCTTACTGATGGAGAAGGTACTGATACTACTACTAATACTACTACTACTACTGTGCTATACTAATACTACTACTAATACTACTACTACTACTGTGCTATACTAATACTACTACTAATACTACTACTACTACTGTGCTATACTAATACTACTACTAATACTACTACTACTACTGTGCTATACTAATACTACTACTAATACTACTACTACTACTGTGCTATACTAATACTACTACTAATACTACTACTACTACTGTGCTATACTAATACTACTACTACTAATACTACTACTACTACTGTGCTATACTAATACTACTACTACTAATACTAGGACCAAACAGCTACGCTTACTGATGGAGAAGGTACTGATACTACTACTAATACTACTACTACTACTGTGCTATACTAATACTACTACTACTACTGTGCTATACTAATACTACTACTACTACTGTGCTATACTAATACTACTACTACTAATACTGCTACTACTACTGTGCTATACTAATACTACTACTACTACTGTGCTATACTAATACTACTACTACTAATACTGCTACTACTACTGTGCTATACTAATACTACTACTACTAATACTAGGACCAAACAGCTACGCTTACTGATGGAGAAGGTACTGATACTACTACTAATACTGCTACTACTACTGTGCTATACTAATACTACTACTACTACTGTGCTATACTAATACTACTACTACTAATACTACTACTACTACTGTGCTATACTAATACTACTACTACTACTGTGCTATACTAATACTACTACTACTAATACTACTACTACTACTGTGCTATACTAATACTACTACTACTAATACTACTACTACTACTGTGCTATACTAATACTACTACTACTACTGTGCTATACTAATACTACTACTACTAATACTAGGACCAAACAGCTACGCTTACTGATGGAGAAGGTACTGATACTACTACTAATACTACTACTACTACTGTGCTATACTAATACTACTACTAATACTACTACTACTAATACTACTACTACTACTGTGCTATACTAATACTACTACTACTAATACTAGGACCAAACAGCTACGCTTACTGATGGAGAAGGTACTGATACTACTACTACTGTGCTATACTAATACTACTACTACTACTGTGCTATACTAATACTACTACTACTACTGTGCTATACTAATACTACTACTACTACTGTGCTATACTAATACTACTACTACTACTGTGCTATACTAATACTACTACTACTAATACTACTACTACTACTGTGCTATACTAATACTACTACTACTACTGTGCTATACTAATACTACTACTACTACTGTGCTATACTAATACTACTACTACTACTGTGCTATACTAATACTACTACTACTAATACTACTACTACTACTGTGCTATACTAATACTACTACTACTAATACTACTACTACTACTGTGCTATACTAATACTACTACTAATACTACTACTACTAATACTACTACTACTAATACTACTACTACTAATACTACTACTACTACTGTGCTATACTAATACTACTACTAATACTACTACTACTACTAATACTACTACTACTACTGTGCTATACTAATACTACTACTACTAATACTAGGACCAAACAGCTACGCTTACTGATGGAGAAGGTACTGATACTACTACTAATACTACTACTACTACTGTGCTATACTAATACTACTACTACTACTGTGCTATACTAATACTACTACTACTACTGTGCTATACTAATACTACTACTACTACTGTGCTATACTAATACTACTACTACTACTGTGCTATACTAATACTACTACTACTAATACTACTACTACTACTGTGCTATACTAATACTACTACTACTACTGTGCTATACTAATACTACTACTACTACTGTGCTATACTAATACTACTACTACTACTGTGCTATACTAATACTACTACTACTAATACTACTACTACTACTGTGCTATACTAATACTACTACTACTACTGTGCTATACTAATACTACTACTACTACTGTGCTATACTAATACTACTACTACTACTGTGCTATACTAATACTACTACTACTACTGTGCTATACTAATACTACTACTACTAATACTACTACTACTACTGTGCTATACTAATACTACTACTACTAATACTACTACTACTACTGTGCTATACTAATACTACTACTACTACTGTGCTATACTAATACTACTACTACTAATACTAGGACCAAACAGCTACGCTTACTGATGGAGAAGGTACTGAGAGCCATATTTAGAACAGAAAATGTCTTTATGAGAGTATTTAAGTTATTTTATTGTGTGTACTATATTGAAGGACATTTCTTGATTAGACATTGTGTTGTCTAACTGAGTTAATAGAGCCAATTAAGAATTCAGCCTATTGGAGTAGAAGCCAGTAAAAAGTTAAACTCTAACAAGCAATGTTGACATGGATTATTGTTGGAGTCAAGCTTACTGCTTCACAGGCTTTGGAACTGCTACTATTACTACAATTTACAATATATTCATTTATCAGCCTCTCTTAATCCAGAGTGATTTACAGTAAGCAGAACAACACATGGTGATACATCACATTATAGAAATAGAACAATAGAACAACACATGGTGATACATCACATTATAGAAATAGAACAATAGAACAACACATGGTGATACATCACATTATAGAAATAGAACAATAGAACAACACATGGTGATACATCACATACATAGAAATAGAACAATAGAACAACACATGGTGATACATCACATTATAGAAATAGAACAATAGAACAACACATGGTGATACATCACATACATAGAAATAGAACAATAGAACAACACATGGTGATACATCACGTACATAGCAATAGAACAATAGAACAATAGAACACCACATGGTGATACATCACATTATAGAAATAGAACAATAGAACAACACATGGTGATACATCACATACATAGAAATAGAACAATAGAACAACACATGGTGATACATCACATTATAGAAATAGAACAATAGAACAACACATGGTGATACATCACATACATAAAAATAGAACAATAGAACAACACATGGTGATACATCACATTATAGAAATAGAACAATAGAACAACACATGGTGATACATCACATTATAGAAATAGAACAATAGAACAACACATGGTGATACATCACATACATAGAAATAGAACAATAGAACAACACATGGTGATACATCACATTATAGAAATAGAACAATAGAACAACACATGGTGATACATCACATACATAGAAATAGAACAATAGAACAACACATGGTGATACATCACATACATAGAAATAGAACAATAGAACAACACATGGTGATACATCACGTACATAGCAATAGAACAATAGAACAACACATGGTGATACATCACATACATAGAAATAGAACAATAGAACAACACATGGTGATACATCACGTACATAGCAATAGAACAATAGAACAACACATGGTGATACATCACGTACGTAGAAATAGAACAATAGAACAACACATGGTGATACATCACATACATAGAAATAGAACAATAGAACAACACATGGTGATACATCACGTACATAGCAATAGAACAATAGAACAACACATGGTGATACATCACGTACATATAAATAGAACAATAGAACAACACATGGTGATACATCACGTACATAGAAATAGAACAATAGAACACCACATGGTGATACATCACATTATAGAAATAGAACAATAGAACAACACATGGTGATACATCACATACATAGAAATAGAACAATAGAACAACACATGGTGATACATCACATTATAGAAATAGAACAATAGAACAACACATGGTGATACATCACATTATAGAAATATAACAATAGAACAACACATGGTGATACATCACATACATAGAAATAGAACAATAGAACAACACATGGTGATACATCACATTATAGAAATAGAACAATAGAACAACACATGGTGATACATCACATACATAGAAATAGAACAATAGAACAACACATGGTGATACATCACATACATAGAAATAGAACAATAGAACAACACATGGTGATACATCACGTACATAGCAATAGAACAATAGAACAATAGAACACCACATGGTGATACATCACATACATAGAAATAGAACAATAGAACAACACATGGTGATACATCACATACATAGAAATAGAACAATAGAACAACACATGGTGATACATCACATACATAGAAATAGAACAATAGAACCACACATGGTGATACATCACATACATAGAAATAGAACAATAAAACAACACATGGTGATACATCACATACATAGAGATAGAACAATAGAACAACACATGGTAATACATCACATACATAGAAATAGTCATCTAGGATCATAAGAACATAACATCTGTCTAACAGTAGAATATGTATTTATTATGTCATTTCAGGTCCAGAACATGACCCGCTCCATCCAGGTGTTGGACCAGATGTTATAATGTTCTATTGTATTGTTTCAGGTCCAGAACATGACCCGGTCCATCCAGGTTCTGGACCAGAGGACTCAGAAGGACCTCCAGTTTGTGGAACAGATGGAGCTTCAACTCAAAGGTCTGGAGAGCAAGTTCAGACTGGTGGAGGAGGGGCACGAGAGCACCGTGGCTAGGCAGTACAAGGTATGACCCCTAGACCCTAGAGGCCTAGACCCTAGACCCTAGGCCCTAACCCCTAGACCCTAGAGGCCTAGACCGTAGACCCTAGGCCCTAACCCCTAACCCCTAGACCCTAAACCCTAACCCCTAGAACTGGTGGAGGAGGGGCACGAGAGCACTGTGGCTAGGCAGTACAAGGTATGACCCTTAGACCCTAGAGGCCTAGACCCTAGACCCTAGACCCTAGGCCCTAACCCCTAGACCCTAAACCCTAACCCCTAGAACTGGTGGAGGAGGGGCACGAGAGCACTGTGGCTAGGCAGTACAAGGTATGACCCTTAGACCCTAGAGGCCTAGACCCTAGACCCTAGACCCTAGGCCCTAACCCCTAGACCCTAAACCCTAACCCCTAGAACTGGTGGAGGAGGGGCACGAGAGCACCGTGGCTAGACAGTAGAAGGTATGACCCCTGACCCTAGACCTATAGACCCTAGAACTGGTGGAGAAGGGCCACGAGAGAGAGAGAGAGAGAGAGAGATAAGAACAAAAAAGCATGGCAATACATCACATACATAACAAGTATTTATCATGAAACATGCGTAAGCTAAGAACGTAACAGTGGAATATCTATATAATGAAACTATATAAACTATACATATATACTATACTATGCTATACACTATGAAGTGCTATGACTACATACAATGCAATTCTAGTGCTGTCTACGTAACATGCTATAAGTCTGTATCAAATGCTATCTAAGTCTACATAAAGTGCTATCTAAGGGGACAGTATCGTCGGGACACGGTGTTGATAAGCTTCATGTTGTGCAGCAGCAGTGCCAGTCCGCAATGCTTTGCACTCTTCCTCCACTATGTCGGAACTAAAACCTGTACCCGTAAAGAGTGGGTGGCCGGTGCCTAGGCTGTGAGAGAGAGAGACGGCATCGCACACCAGCAACCTGCTCCAGCACCCGGGAAACAAACACAAGCACATCTGCGAATGGGAAGAGTGCAATTAAAGCATCCAAAGATCCCCCTTTTACAACTTTTACACCGGGGACTAGTTTGCTCCACATCTGAAACGGAGAAGCCGAACCATTTGTGTCAGGTTTTCTCGGTAGTAAACTCCTGTCCTCCTGTCAACCTCCTCCCAGCAGCGAGCAGCATGGAATCCTCCCTCGTTTGAGTAAGGACGCGCTGTGATTGGCCACAATGGCCAATTGGCTCCACAGGCTGGGAGCGCAACATTCACATCGCTCCACAGGCTGGGAGCACAACATTCACATCGCTCCACAGGCTGGGAGCGCAACATTCACATCGCTCCACAGGCTGGGAGCCTGCAACATTCACCCATTGACCCTATGGTTAAAATGTTACGTTTAAATGTGGACTGGGCCATTGGGCTTGAGTTTAATTGCAATGGTAAGAATTTTATTATTCTCAATATTTACACGCCATATGAGTCCTACGATCATCTCGATGAATTTGTGAGCAGGCTTGCATTTATTCAATCCTTTATTGAGGATAACAACTTGTCATGTATTTTTGTCCTGGGTGATTATAATGCCGATCTGACAGATAGTAAGTCTTTATTTGCTAAAAGTATGGTGAGGTTTACAAATGACGCTAATTTAGTAATATCAAGTAAAGTGCTCTTGCCTGACACGAGTTTTCCTTATGTTAGTGAAGCATGGAATAATACTTCTTGGTTGGATCACGTGGTTTCCACTGTTGATGCTCATGCCTCGTTAGAAAGCCTTGAGATATGTTATGGGTTAGCTACATCTGACCACATCCCCATTGCCATGGTACTAAATATGGATAATGTCCCCTCGCTGGCTAAGAATGAAGAAAACAGAGAGGTTAAAATAGACTGGGGTAAACTATTGAAAGCTGATATCCTTAAATATTGCTTTTGTTCTGATGAATTATTGAGTAAAGTGAATTTGCCCATGAATGCCATTTGTTGCACAAATGTAAACTGTGAGGACTCCTCCCATGGTGAAAGTCTATGCCTTATGTATGATGAAGTAGTGAGAGCTCTTCATGATGCTAGCAGGTTTTTATTCACCCGCCCTAGAAAGGCCAAGAACATAAAGCCAGGGTGGAATAAATGTGTAGCTAGCCACCATGCAGAGGCCAATGAGGCCCATAAGGCCTGGGTAATAGCTGGCAGGCCCAGACAGGGACCTGTCCTTGAACATAAAAAGAAAACAAATGCAAAGTACAAATATGCATTAAGGTTTATAAGCAAACAAGAGCAGGCCCTGAGTGCTCAGTCTATGGCTAATAATCTACTTGATAATGACATCACTAACTGTTGGAAAGAGATAAAGTCCCTTAACAGGGCTAAAACAGCGCTCCCATGTATTGTAGAGGGGGTAACAGATCCAGTAGGCATCGCTGCCCTCTGGAGGCAGCATTATGCAACATTATTTAGCCTTACCATATAGGGGCTCTAGAAGAGGATAGTATATTCTTTAACACCCATGAGGTTGTTAATGCCATACGGCAACTTGAGCCTTACCATATAGGGGCTATAGAAGAGGATAGTATATTCTTTAACACCCATGAGGTTGTTAATGCCATACGGCAACTTGCTGACAGAAAATCCAGTGGTCTGGACAATATTACAGCAGAACACTTAAACCTAGCTGGTCCCAGATTGGCAGTGTTGTTGTCTATCTGCTTCTCAGGGATGTTGACTCATGGCACTTTACCAGAGTCCATGCTGTCTGTCGTTCTGGTTCCTATAATAAAAGACAAAGCTGGGAAAGTAGGAAGTATAGATAACTACAGACCCATAGCTCTTGCCAGTATTGTGTCTAAAGTACTAGAAAAACTACTCCTTGATAGATTAAGTATATACATTTCCACCACTGACAATCAGTTTGGCTTCAAGCCCAAACATAGTACAGACTTATGTATTTATGCTCTGAAAGAAGCAGTGGAGACCTATAGAAGGCAGGGCTCTACTATGCTGGTTGGTTTTATTGATGCGTCGAGAGCTTTTGACAGAATTCATCACTACAAGCTTTTTAATAAGCTCAAGCTTAGGGGTGTGCCAAACTGTTTAATACGCATTCTTGTTTACTGGTATGCTAACCAGAAAATGCAGGTAAAGTCGGGGAGCACATTATCCACCCCTTTTCGGGTGGGTAATGGTGTCAGGCAGGGGGGGATTTTATCCCCAGCCCTCTTCAATTTATATATGGACGGCCTGTCAATGCAGCTGGAGGGGTGCAGAACAGGTTGTATGATTGGTGATAGCCTGATTAATCATTTTATGTACGCAGATGACCTTGCTATACTTTCTCCTAGTAGCAGTGGGTTCCAACAGCTACTCAATGTATGTACAAATTATGGTATTGACTTTGATATTCTTTATAATGCTAAGAAGAGCATGGTACTGATATGTAGAACTAAAGAAGATCTGGAACTTAAGTTTCCTGCCTTTCATCTGTCTGGTCAAATTATGGGCGTGTCCAAGATTACAAAATATCTTGGGCATATCATAACAGATACCTTAGAGGATGATGAGGACATGTTTAGACAGAGGAGAATGCTATATGTACAAGCCAACATGTTGGTCCGTAAATTTCACCATTGTACTACGGATGTTAAGGTAAACCTCTTTAGAGCTTATTGCACCCCTCTCTACACAGCTCCACTGTGGGTGAAGTATAAGAAGGAGAGTCTACGCAAGCTGCAAGTAGCCTATAATGACTGTCTTCGAATCCTGTTAAAAAAACCCAGGAGCACTAGAGCCAGTGGGCTTTTCTGTTCATTGGGTCTCACTACATTTATGGCTCTGTTGAGGAACCTGACATTCAGATCCAGCAGGCTGGATCGCTCACTCAATGGACTCATTGGACAGATGACAGACCCAGGCCGTAGTTCTGTAAGGTACACTTCTACCATCAGAGGACACTGGCACGAGTGCCTCGCTTAGAGTAGTAACCTGTGGGGCTGGGTAAATGTACTGTATTTTTTTAAATTTGTATTCTCTATTTTGTGATGTACTGTCTTACCTTGTGGGCCACGAGCCTGTAATAAAGTTTATATATATTCACATCGCTCCACAGGCTGGGAGCCTGCAACATTCACATCGCTCCACAGGCTGGGAGCCTGCAACATTCACATCGCTCCACAGGCTGGGAGCCTGCAACATTCACATCGCTCCACAGGCTGGGAGCGCAACATTCACATCGCTCCACAGGCTGGGAGCCTGCAACATTCACATCGCTCCACAGGCTGGGAGCGCAACATTCACATCGCTCCACAGGCTGGGAGCGCAACATTCACATCGCTCCACAGGCTGGGAGCGCAACATTCACATCGCTCCACAGGCTGGGAGCGCAACATTCACATCGCTCCACAGGCTGGGAGCACAACATTCACATCGCTCCACAGGCTCGGAGCCTGCAACATTCACATCGCTCCACAGGCTGGGAGCGCAACATTCCATGTTGTGCAACAGTGGGACGTCATCGGAAAAACAAATCCCTTTTTGGCCAAAAAGTACCTTTTATACTGCTAGTTGTCTCAGAGATGGAGTTCCACAGGGCAGGTGTCCTGACCAGTGTGTTTTCTGCTCTCCAGAGATGGAGTGCCACAGGGCAGGTGTCCTGACCAGTGTGTTCTCTGCTCTCCAGAGATGGAGTGCCACAGGGCAGGTGTCCTGACCAGTGTGTTTTCTGCTCTCCAGAGATGGAGTTCCACAGGGCAGGTGTCCTGACCAGTGTGTTCTCTGCTCTCCAGAGATGGAGTTCCACAGGGCAGGTGTCCTGACCAGTGTGTTTTCTGTCTCTCCTGAGATGGAGTGCCACAGGGCAGGTGTCCTGACCAGTGTGTTTTCTGTCTCTAGATGGAGTTCCACAGGGCAGGTGTCCTGACCAGTGTGTTTTCTGTCTCTCCTGAGATGGAGTGCCACAGGGCAGGTGTCCTGACCAGTGTGTTTTCTGTCTCTAGATGGAGTTCCACAGGGCAGGTGTCCTGACCAGTGTGTTCTCTGTCTCTAGATGGAGTTCCACAGGGCAGGTGTCCTGACCAGTGTGTTTTCTGTCTCTAGATGGAGTTCCACAGGGCAGGTGTCCTGACCAGTGTGTTCTCTGTCTCTAGATGGAGTTCCACAGGGCAGGTGTCCTGACCAGTGTGTTCTCTGTCTCTAGATGGAGTTCCACAGGGCAGGTGTCCTGACCAGTGTGTTTTCTGTCTCTAGATGGAGTTCCACAGGGCAGGTGTCCTGACCAGTGTGTTCTCTGTCTCTAGATGGAGTTCCACAGGGCAGGGGTCCTGACCAGTGTGTTCTCTGTCTCTCTCCAGGTGATCAAGGCTAAGATGGAGGAGCTGCGTCCTCTCATCGGGGTCTTGGAGTCCTACAAGGCAGACGTTCTCCTGGTGTCTCGCTTCAAGGAGGAGGTGGGCAACGTGTCGGAGACGCTCAGCGGCCTGCAGGACTCTCTGGGAGGATACGACTACGGAGAGCTGCACAGCCGAGTGACGGACCTGGAGGACAGGCTGAGGGCCTGCATGCAGAAACTAGGTAATATACATACATCTATACATATATACATACATACATACATCTATACATACATACATCTATACATACATACATCTATACATATATACTGGAGGACAGGCTGAGGGCCTGCATGCAGAAACTAGGTAATATACATACATCTATACATACATACATACATACATCTATACATACATCTATACATATATACAT
>NC_136794.1:51605719-51613219 GCF_951216825.1 Electrona antarctica
CTATACATACATACATACATCTATACATACATACATCTATACATATATACATACATACATCTATACATACATACATACATCTATACATATATACATACATACATCTATACATCTATACATACATACATACAGCTATACATATATACTGGAGGACAGGCTGAGGGCCTGCATGCAGAAACTAGGTATCTATAGTATCTACAGTATATACATATGTATACATATATATATACATCTATACATATATACTGGAGGAGAGGCTGATATCTGATACAATACATATACCGTGTGTGTGTGCGTGTGTGCGTGATGAACTTTCAAATGGTTGTTTTCTTTCTTGCGTCCACCAACACAAAATCAAAAACTAATTTCACTCACTTTTTAAACTTGCAATGTAAAGTTTACTGTCTGTCTGTCTGTCTGTCTGTCTGTCTGTCTGTCTGTCTGTCTGTCTGTCTGTCTGTCTGTCTGTCTGTCTGCCTGCCTGCCTGCCTGCCTGCCTGCCTGCCTGCCTGTCTGTCTGTCTGTCTGTCTGTCTGCCTGCCTGCCTGCCTGCCTGCCTGCCTGCCTGCCTGCCTGTCTGTCTGTCTGTCTGTCTGCCTGCCTGCCTGTCTGCCTGCCTGCCTGCCTGCCTGCCTGTCTGTCTGCCTGCCTGCCTGCCTGTCTGTCTGTCTGCCTGCCTGCCTGCCTGCCTGTCTGTCTGTCTGTCTGTCTGTCTGTCTGTCTGTCTGTCTGCCTGTCTGTCAGCCTGTGGGAAGTTGACAGGAATCTCTGAGCCAATCACCATCAAGACGTCAGGATCCCGGTTTGGTTCCTGGATGACCGACCCGCTAGCCCCGTCCGGGGATAACAGAGTAAATATTAATTATAACTTATTAATTAATTATTATAACTTATTACTGTTCAATTAATTCAATATAAATTCAATATATTAACCCATTTAGACCTGAGGCAGATTCTAAAAAAAATGTCTTCTAAATCCTAAAAGAGTTTTCTATGTCAGTCATTCTCAAACTATTTCATGTCAAGGACCCCCAAAATATAGTAATTGTCCGCCGACCCCCATCTGAAAATATGTTGTTCCAGGGACCCCCCCAGAAGCAAAGATTTGAGTCAAAAACGTTCGCTCTGAAAGAATATATATTCGAAATTTGCGTCACATTTTCACGATTTAAAAAAAATTGCAGATCTACAAGCTCGTAGCGCGGCACTCGGTGCCACGCTATGAGCTTGTAGATCTGCTGTTTTTCAATAGCTAAAGTATAACATAATGCTTTAAAACACCAAAAGGGGTTCCCGTTCTGAATGGGATAAAAATAATAGTAACTTATCGGAAATCGTTACTGACCAATAATATGACCCTGCAAATTAATAATATGATAATATGACCCTGCAAATGACGGCAGGATTGGCTAATCGGTCATTATGTCCATATCGTGCGTCTCTAATGTGTGCCGTTGTCTTTCGTTTTCGTTGTCTGTCGTTGCCGCGCAGGCTAACGCTAACAGGCTAGTGAACGGGACGCTAATAGAGCGAAGCGTACGGTTGGCCTTAGAGTCCGATATTCTTCTCTCGCCTGATATCATTGAGGATGCGCTATAGGACGTCCTATGCATCCGTGGATTGGATTCCCTATATGACATTTCCAGACGTTCTACAGGATGGAATGGGCTAATGTGTGTCGTTGTCTTTCCCAACCCACCAACCAACCAGGTGTGGTACATGGACGGTTACCATAACAACCGTTTCGTCAGAGAGTACGCGTCGATCCAGGCCTTCATGGAGACGGATAACTTCACGTCTCACCGCCTCCCTCACCCCTGGTCCGGCACGGGACAGGTCATCTACAACGGATCGCTCTACTTCAACAAGGTACCACAATAGTTCCACACTCACTCCAGAGGGCCACTATAGTTCCACACTCACTCCAGAGGGCCACTATAGTTCCACACTCACTCCAGAGGGCCACTATAGTTCCACACTCACTCCAGAGGGCCACTATAGTTCCACACTCACTCCAGAGGCCACTATAGTTCCACACTCACTCCAGAGGGCCACTATAGTTCCACACTCACTCCAGAGGACCACTATAGTTCCACACTCACTCCAGAGGGCCACAATAGTTCCACACTCACTCCAGAGGACCACTATAGTTCCACACTCACTCCAGAGGGCCACAATAGTTCCACACTCACTCCAGAGGGCCACTATAGTTCCACACTCACTCCAGAGGACCACTATAGTTCCACACTCACTCCAGAGGGCCACAATAGTTCCACACTCACTCCAGAGGACCACTATAGTTCCACACTCACTCCAGAGGACCACAATAGTTCCACACTCACTCCAGAGGGCCACTATAATATATAATATATAATAATATAAATCTTATTTCCAGTTCCAGAGTCACACCATCATCCGGTTCGACCTCCAGACGTCGGTGATCTCTCGTTCTCGCCAGCTGGACTTCGCAGGCTTCAACAACATGTACCACTACTCGTGGGGCGGCCACTCCGACATCGACCTGATGGCGGACGAGGGCGGGCTCTGGGCCGTCTACGCCACCAATCAGAACGCCGGGAACATCGTGCTGAGCCAGCTGAACGCCGACACGCTGGCCGTGATTGGCTCGTGGTTCACCAATCACCCGAAGCGCAGCGCGGGCGAGGCCTTCATGATCTGTGGCACGCTGTACGTCACCAACGGGTACTCTGGAGGCACCAAGGTACAGATAATACCCTTAATACTAACCCTAACGGGTACTCTGGAGGCACCAAGGTACAGATAATACCCTTAATACTAACCCTAACGGGTACTCTGGAGGCACCAAGGTACAGATAATACCCTTAATACTAACCCTAACGGGTACTCTGGAGGCACCAGGGTACAGATAATACCCTTAATACTAACCCTAACGGGTACTCTGGAGGCACCAGGGTACAGATAATACCCTTAATACTAACCCTAACGGGTACTCTGGAGGCACCAAGGTACAGATAATACCCTTAATACTAACCCTAACGGGTACTCTGGAGGCACCAAGGTACAGATAATACCCTTAATACTAACCCTAACGGGTACTCTGGAGGCACCAAGGTACAGATAATACCCTTAATACTAACCCTAACGGGTACTCTGGAGGCACCAAGGTACAGATAATACCCTTAATACTAACCCTAACGGGTACTCTGGAGGCACCAAGGTACAGATAATACCCTTAATACTAACCCTAACGGGTACTCTGGAGGCACCAAGGTACAGATAATACCCTTAATACTAACCCTAACGGGTACTCTGGAGGCACCAAGGTACAGATAATACCCTTAATACTAACCCTAACGGGTACTCTGGAGGCACCAAGGTACAGATAATACCCTTAATACTAACCCTAACGGGTACTCTGGAGGCACCAAGGTACAGATAATACCCTTAATACTAACCCTAACGGGTACTCTGGAGGCACCAAGGTACAGATAATACCCTTAATACTAACCCTAACGGGTACTCTGGAGGCACCAGGGTACAGATAATACCCTTAATACTAACCCTAACGGGTACTCTGGAGGCACCAGGGTAAAGATAATACCCTTAATACTAACCCTAACGGGTACTCTGGAGGCACCAAGGTACAGATAATACCCTTAATACTAACCCTAACGGGTACTCTGGAGGCACCAAGGTACAGATAATACCCTTAATACTAACCCTAACGGGTACTCTGGAGGCACCAAGGTACAGATAATACCCTTAATACTAACCCTAACGGGTACTCTGGAGGCACCAGGGTACAGATAATACCCTTAATACTAACCCTAACGGGTACTCTGGAGGCACCAAGGTACAGATAATACCCTTAATACTAACCCTAACGGGTACTCTGGAGGCACCAAGGTACAGATAATACCCTTAATACTAACCCTAACGGGTACTCTGGAGGCACCAAGGTACAGATAATACCCTTAATACTAACCCTAACGGGTACTCTGGAGGCACCAAGGTACAGATAATACCCTTAATACTAACCCTAACGGGTACTCTGGAGGCACCAGGGTAAAGATAATACCCTAACCCTAATACCTGATGGGTGGTGATCCACCTGAACTGAAGCCACACCCACAGCTGTTGTTGTATGATGAAGGGGGAGGGGTTAGGGGAGGGGCTGATAGTGTGATGTCACTATATTACTGTTTATTTCATTGGCCCGTTTGACTGTCAAGGGTTCAGCCTCCAGGAAGAAACCCTACATACAAAGTTAATACACCATTGCACATACAAATGACTCCAGGGTGTCTAATGAAGTACTGTCACCTCATAGACACATGAAAAACATTGTGGCACTCCATCTTTAATGTCTGTGTTGAAATGTCCATTCTCCAGGTGTACTACACCTTCTACCATATACTATATATATAGTTATATATATAGTACTACACCTTCTACCATATACTACACCTACTACACTACTACACTACTACTACTACTACTACTACTACACTACTACTACTACTACTACTACACTACTACTACTACTACACTACTACACTACTACTACTACTACTACTACTACTACACTACTACTACTACTACTACTACACTACTACTACTACTACTACTACTACTACACTACTACTACTACTACTACTACTACACTACTACTACTACTACTACTACACTACTACTACTACTACACTACTACACTACTACTACTACTACTACTACTACACTACTACTACTACTACTACTACTACACTACTACTACTACTACTACTACTACACTACTACTACTACACTACTACACTACTACTACTACTACTACTACTACACTACTACTACTACTACTACTACACTACTACTACTACTACTACTACTACACTACTACTACTACTACTACTACTACTACACTACTACTACTACTACTACTACACTACTACTACTACTACTACTACTACTACTACTACACTACTACTACTACTACTACTACACTACTACTACTACTACTACTACTACTACACTACTACTACTACACTACTACTACTACTACTACTATACTACTACTACTACACTACTACTACTACTACACTACTACTACTACTACTACTACTACTACACTACTACTCTACTACTACTACTACTACTACTACTACTACTACTACTACTACTACTACTACTACTACTACTACTACACTACTACTACTACTACTACTACTACTACACTACTACTACTACTACTACTACTACTACTACTACTACTACTACTACTACTACTACTACTACTACTACTACTACTACTACACTACTACTACTACTACTACTACTACTACACTACTACTACTACTACTACTACTACTACACTACTACTACTACTACTACTACTACTACTACTACTACTACTACTACTACTACACTACTACTACTACTACTACTACTACTACTACTACTACTACTACTACTACTACACTACTACTACTACTACTACTACTACTACTACTACTACTACTACTACTACTACTACTACTACTACTACTACTACTACTACTACTACTACTACTACTACTACTACTACTACTACTACTACTACTACTACTACTACTACTACTACTACTACTACTACTACTACTACTACTACTACTACTACTACTACTACTACACTACTACTACTACTACTACTACTACTACACTACTACTACTACTACTACTACTACTACACTACTACTACTACTACTACTACTACTACACTACTACTACTACTACTACTACTACTACACTACTACTACTACTACTACTACTACTACTACTACTACTACTACTACACTACTACTACTACTACTACTACTACTACACTACTACTACTACTACTACTACTACTACTACTACTACACTACTACTACTACTACTACTACACTACTACTACTACTACTACTACTACTACACTACTACTACTACTACTACTACTACTACTACTACTACTACTACTACACTACTACTACTACTACTACTACTACTACTACTACTACTACTACTACTACACTACTACTACTACTACTACTACTACTACTACTACTACTACTACTACTACTACACTACTACTACTACTACTACACTACTACTACACTACTACTACTACTACTACTACTACTACTACTACTACTACTACTACTACTACTACTACTACTACTACTACTACTACTACTACACTACTACTACTACTACTACTACTACTACTACTACTACTACTACTACTACACTACTACTACTACTACTACTACACTACTACTACTACTACTACTACTACTACACTACTACTACTACTACTACACTACTACTACTACTACTACTACTACTACACTACTACTACTACTACTACTACTACTACACTACTACTACTACTACTACTACACTACTACTACTACTACTACTACTACTACTACTACTACTACTACTACTACACTACTACTACTACTACTACTACTACTACACTACTACTACTACTACTACTACTACTACTACTACTACTACTACTACACTACTACTACTACTACTACTACACTACTACTACTACTACTACTACTACTACACTACTACACTACTACTACTACTACTACTACTACACTACTACTACTACTACTACTACACTACTACTACTACTACTACTACTACTACTACACTACTACACTACTACTACTACTACTACTACTACACTACTACTACTACTACTACTACTACTACTACTACTACTACTACTACACTACTACTACACTACTACTACTACTACTACACTACTACTACTACTACTACTACACTACTACTACTACTACTACTACTACACTACTACTACTACTACTACACTACTACTACTACTACTACTACTACTACTACTACTACTACTACTACTACTACACTACTACTACTACTACTACTACTACTACTACTACTACACTACTACTACTACTACTACTACTACTACTACTACTACTACTACTACTACTACTACTACTACTACTACTACTACTACTACTACTACTACACTACTACTACTACTACTACTACTACTACTACTACTACTACTACACTACTACTACTACTACTACTACTACTACTACTACTACTACTACTACTACTACTACTACTACTACTACTACTACTACTACTACACTACTACTACTACTACTACTACTACACTACTACTACTACTACTACTACTACTACTACTACTACACTACTACTACTACTACTACTACTACTACTACTACTACTACTACACTACTACTACTACTACTACTACTACACTACTACTACTACTACTACTACTACACTACTACTACTACTACTACTACTACACTACTACTACTACTACTACTACTACTACTACTACACTACTACTACTACTACTACTACACTACTACTACTACTACTACTACTACTACTACTACTACACTACTACTACTACTACTACTACACTACTACTACTACTACTACTACTACTACACTACTACTACTACACTA
>NC_136794.1:51615719-51725719 GCF_951216825.1 Electrona antarctica
ATGAAAAACAGTGAAAACAGTGAAATCTGCTGGCAAATCCCATTGTCATATATGGGATTTGCAGGCTGTGACATCACAGTCAGCAGGACAATCGGAGCACTTGTTTGAGCCAGAAAATCTACTGAATGTTCAAAGTTCAGGTTTTTTTGGGTGAAATTGAGCAGAAAAACTAAAAGAAATTAAGACAAATTACAAAACTTTTTTTTATGTCAAAATCCCTTTAATAAATCAGTGCTATAGACCAAGGACCCCCAAATTGACATTCATTAGCCACACAGACCCCCATTAGAAAATATATGCCAGGGACCCCCATGAGAGAAGATTTGTACGGCTCTAGAAGTGATTCTCAACCCGTTTAATTTCAAGGACCCCCAGTTTGACATGCATTAGTCTAGGGACCCCCAATTCATCTTGTAAAATCAATGTTAATTTAACTCTGTGATTGTACAAATGGACCCATTTGGTTCCATCTGTAGGCCTACACTCTCAGAGGTCCATTTGGTCCCTAACTATCATTTAGCTGGGGACCCTCTGAAACTCCCTCAAGGACCCTGGGGGTCCCCGGACCCCACTTTGGTCCCTAACTATCATTTAGCTGGGGACCCTCTGAAACTCCCTCAAGGACCCTGGGGGTCCCTGGGGACCCTGGGGACCCTCTGAAACTCCCTCAAGGACCCTGGGGGTCCCCGGACCCTCTGAAACTCCCTCAAGGACCCTGGGGGTCCCCGGACCCTCTGAAACTCCCTCAAGGACCCTGGGAGTCCCCGGACCCCCTGAAACTACCTCAAGGACCCTGGGGGTCCCCGGACCCCCTGGAACTCCCTCAAGGACCCTGGGGGTCCCCGGACCCTCTGAAACTCCCTCAAGGACCCTGGGGGTCCCCGGACCCTCTGAAACTCCCTCAAGGACCCTGGGAGTCCCCGGACCCCCTGAAACTACCTCAAGGACCCTGGGGGTCCCCGGACCCCCTGGAACTCCCTCAAGGACCCTGGGGGTCCCCGGACCCCCTGAAACTCCCTCAAGGACCCTGGGGGTCCCCGGACCCTCTGAAACTCCCTCAAGGACCCTGGGGGTCCCCAGACCCTCTGAAATTCCCTCAAGGACCCTGGGGGTCCCCGGACCCTCTGAAACTCCCTCAAGGACCCTGGGGGTCCCCGGACCCCACTTTGGGAACCGCTGTCCTATAGCACTTATTTACTAAAGACAATGTAAGAACAGTTTAGAGACGGTAGGTTTCTGCTCCATACAGTAACACTTACTGTACTGTATGTGTACAGTAACACTTACTGTACTTTATGTGTACAGTAACACTATACTGTACTGTATGTGTACAGTAACACTTACTGTACTGTATGTGTACAGTAACACTATACTGTACTGTATGTGTACAGTAACACTTACTGTACTGTATGTGTACAGTAACACTATACTGTACTGTATGTGTACAGTAACACTTACTGTACTGTATGTGTACAGTACCACTTACTGTACTTTATGTGTACAGTAACACTATACTGTACTGTATGTGTACAGTAACACTTACTGTACTGTATGTGTACAGTAACACTTACTGTACTGTATGTGTACAGTAACACTTACTGTACTGTATGTGTACAGTAACACTATACTGTACTGTATGTGTACAGTAACACTTACTGTACTGTATGTGTACAGTACCACTTACTGTACTTTATGTGTACAGTAACACTATACTGTACTGTATGTGTACAGTAACACTTACTGTACTGTATGTGTACAGTAACACTTACTGTACTGTATGTGTACAGTAACACTTACTGTACTGTATGTGTACAGTAACACTTACTGTACTTTATGTGTACAGTAACACTTACTGTACTGTATGTGTACAGTAACACTTACTGTACTGTATGTGTACAGTAACACTTACTGTACTGTATGTGTACAGTACCACTTACTGTACTTTATGTGTACAGTAACACTATACTGTACTGTATGTGTACAGTAACACTTACTGTACTGTATGTGTACAGTAACACTTACTGTACTGTATGTGTACAGTAACACTTACTGTACTGTATGTGTACAGTAACACTTACTGTACTGTATGTGTACAGTAACACTTACTGTACTGTATGTGTACAGTAACACTATACTGTACTGTATGTGTACAGTAACACTTACTGTACTGTATGTGTACAGTAACACTATACTGTACTGTATGTGTACAGTAACACTTACTGTACTGTATGTGTACAGTAACACTATACTGTACTGTATGTGTACAGTAACACTTACTGTACTGTATGTGTACAGTAACACTATACTGTACTGTATGTGTACAGTAACACTTACTGTACTGTATGTGTACAGTAACACTTACTGTACTGTATGTGTACAGTAACACTTACTGTACTGTATGTGTACAGTAACACTTACTGTACTGTATGTGTACAGTAACACTTACTGTACTGTATGTGTACAGTAACACTATACTGTACTGTATGTGTACAGTAACACTTACTGTACTGTATGTGTACAGTAACACTATACTGTACTGTATGTGTACAGTAACACTTACTGTACTTTATGTGTACAGTAACACTATACTGTACTGTATGTGTACAGTAACACTTACTGTACTTTATGTGTACAGTAACACTTACTGTACTGTATGTACAGTAACACTATACTGTACTGTATGTGTACAGTAACACTATACTGTACTGTATGTGTACAGTAACACTATACTGGACTGTATGTGTACAGTAACACTATACTGTACTGTATGTGTACAGTAACACTATACTGTACTGTATGTGTACAGTAACACTTACTGTACTGTATGTGTACAGTAACACTATACTGTACTGTATGTGTACAGTAACACTTACTGTACTGTATGTGTACAGTAACACTTACTGTACTGTATGTGTACAGTAACACTATACTGTACTGTATGTGTACAGTAACACTTACTGTACTGTATGTGTACAGTAACACTTACTGTACTGTATGTGTACAGTAACACTTACTGTACTGTATGTGTACAGTAACACTTACTGTACTGTATGTGTACAGTAACACTTACTGTACTGTATGTGTACAGTAACACTATACTGTACTGTATGTGTACAGTAACACTTACTGTACTGTATGTGTACAGTAACACTTACTGTACTTTATGTGTACAGTAACACTATACTGTACTGTATGTGTACAGTAACACTATACTGTACTGTATGTGTACAGTACCACTTACTGTACTTTATGTGTACAGTAACACTATACTGTACTGTATGTGTACAGTAACACTTACTGTACTTTATGTGTACAGTAACACTTACTGTACTGTATGTACAGTAACACTATACTGTACTGTATGTGTACAGTAACACTATACTGTACTGTATGTGTACAGTAACACTATACTGGACTGTATGTGTACAGTAACACTATACTGTACTGTATGTGTACAGTAACACTATACTGGACTGTATGTGTACAGTAACACTATACTGTACTGTATGTGTACAGTACCACTTACTGTACTTTATGTGTACAGTAACACTATACTGTACTGTATGTGTACAGTAACACTATACTGTACTGTATGTGTACAGTAACACTTACTGTACTTTATGTGTACAGTAACACTTACTGTACTGTATGTACAGTAACACTATACTGTACTGTATGTGTACAGTAACACTATACTGTACTGTATGTGTACAGTAACACTATACTGGACTGTATGTGTACAGTAACACTATACTGTACTGTATGTGTACAGTACCACTTACTGTACTTTATGTGTACAGTAACACTATACTGTACTGTATGTGTACAGTAACACTATACTGTACTGTATGTGTACAGTAACACTTACTGTACTTTATGTGTACAGTAACACTTACTGTACTGTATGTACAGTAACACTTACTGTACTTTATGTGTACAGTAACACTATACTGTACTGTATGTGTACAGTAACACTATACTGTACTGTAATGAAATGAAATGAAATCTATATTTACCCAGGGTATCTGGGCTAAGCTCAAGAACTTGTTTCCAGCCAGGCCCTGCTCATAGAACACATTTCATCGTAGTGGTTGATGCCTTGTTCAAGGGCATTTCAGCGGTGGTAATTTTAACGTGTCGGACGGCTGGTTCGAACTGGGAACCTTCCGGTATCTAGACCGCGCCGCTATCCGTTCGGCCACCGCTGCCACACTGTGTACAGTAACAACATACTGTACTGTATGTGTACGAATACAGTCACAATATAGGGGAGAACGGGGTAAGATGAACCACTTTTTGCTTCAGTGGTCCTGGAACCAAGGCAAAATGAGATGGCAGTAAAATCTAATGATCTACACATATTTGAGGATGTGTTCTATCAATTGAAATGATGAGTAAGCGTCTATTATGACAAAGGGCCATGAAAATATGACTTATTAAAAAAAAAAGTGGTCATGTGGCTCAATTTGCCCCAGGTAAGGTAAGCGGTAAGTTGAAGTAAGTTGGATTCTTACTAGATTTAAGGTAACACAGTTTTCTAGTTTTCTAGATAAAGGGGGTGGTTCAACTTACCCACTGGCACATTTTACCCTGTTCTCCCCTATTGTACTTTATGTACACACTGACCCAACGCATCACTAACACACACACCATCTTCATGTGCTTATTTTTATTCGAATGCCAATTAAATGTTACACTAGTTTAATATGATGCGATGCCGACACTATATGGTCTAACTTTCCAAGTACAGGGACGTGTGTGTGTGTGTGTGTGTGTGTGTGTGTGTGTGTGTGTGTGTGTGTGTGTGTGTGTGTGTGTGTGTGTGTGTGTGTGTGTGTGTGTGTGTGTGTGTGTGTGTGTGTGTGTGTGTGTGTGTGTGTGTGTGTGTGTGCATGCATGTCAAACTGCATGCAACTCCTGTAGGAAGACATTCCACCCGACTGTTTCTAATTGGCCTCATGGTGGCGCTATAACTGTTTAATATTATGGCCTCATGGTGGAGCTATAGCAGTTTAATTATGGCCTATCAGGAGTCAGGACACATAAACGCCACACCCATTTCCACATAAATCGATTTTCAGCCAATTTTAGCGTTTCAAAAAACACTTTTTCGGTGGAGTCACGTGATAAACACATCCATTCCAATTGGCTGATCAGCCTCCAAAAGTGTCTAAGTATCAAAAACAACACAGAGCCAATGACACCAATAGGGGGCGCCAGCCACGCATGTTGCACATCTCACAGCTGCCCATTTGTGGCCCACAAGTTAACTAACTGAAACAGCCGTGGGTAGGCAACCCAGGAGGCGAAGACCTGCACTCTCTGAGCCTTGGGTAGGCAACCCAGCCAGGCGAAGACCTGCACTCTCTGAGCCTTGGGTAGGCAACCCAGCCAGGCGAAGACCTGCACTCTCTGAGCCTTGGGTAGGCAACCCAGCCAGGCGAAGACCTGCACTCTCTGAGCCTTGGGTAGGCAACCCAGCCAGGCGAAGACCTGCACTCTCTGAGCCTTGGGTAGGCAACCCAGCCAGGCGAAGACCTGCACTCTCTGAGCCTTGGGTAGGCAACCCAGGAGGCGAAGACCTGCACTCTCTGAGCCTTGGGTAGGCAACCCAGGAGGCGAAGACCTGCCCTCTCTGAGCCTTGGGTAGGCAACCCAGGAGGCGAAGACCTGCCCTCTCTGAGCCTTGGGTAGGCAACCCAGGAGGCGAAGACCTGCACTCTCTGAGCCTTGGGTAGGCAACCCAGCCAGGCGAAGACCTGCCCTCTCTGAGCCTTGGGTAGGCAACCCAGCCAGGCGAAGACCTGCACTCTCTGAGCCTTGGGTAGGCAACCCAGGAGGCGAAGACCTGCACTCTCTGAGCCTTGGGTAGGCAACCCAGCCAGGCGAAGACCTGCACTCTCTGAGCCTTGGGTAGGCAACCCAGCCAGGCGAAGACCTGCACTCTCTGAGCCTTGGGTAGGCAACCCAGCCAGGCGAAGACCTGCACTCTCTGAGCCTTGGGTAGGCAACCCAGCCAGGCGAAGACCTGCACTCTCTGAGCCTTGGGTAGGCAACCCAGCCAGGCGAAGACCTGCACTCTCTGAGCCTTGGGTAGGCAACCCAGGAGGCGAAGACCTGCACTCTCTGAGCCTTGGGTAGGCAACCCAGCCAGGCGAAGACCTGCACTCTCTGAGCCTTGGGTAGGCAACCCAGGAGGCGAAGACCTGCACTCTCTGAGCCTTGGGTAGGCAACCCAGGAGGCGAAGACCTGCACTCTCTGAGCCTTGGGTAGGCAACCCAGGAGGCGAAGACCTGCACTCTCTGAGCCTTGGGTAGGCAACCCAGGAGGCGAAGACCTGCACTCTTTGAGCCTTGGGTAGGCAACCCAGCCAGGCGAAGACCTGCACTCTCTGAGCCTTGGTTAGGCAACCCAGCCAGGCGAAGACCTGCACTCTCTGAGCCTTGGTTAGGCAACCCAGCCAGGCGAAGACCTGCACTCTCTGAGCCTTGGGTAGGCAACCCAGCCAGGCGAAGACCTGCACTCTCTGAGCCTTGGTTAGGCAACCCAGCCAGGCGAAGACCTGCACTCTCTGAGCCTTGGTTAGGCAACCCAGCCAGGCGAAGACCTGCACTCTCTGAGCCTTGGGTAGGCAACCCAGCCAGGCGAAGACCTGCACTCTCTGAGCCTTGGTTAGGCAACCCAGCCAGGCGAAGACCTGCACTCTCTGAGCCTTGGTTAGGCAACCCAGCCAGGCGAAGACCTGCCCTCTCTGAGCCTTGGGTAGGCAACCC
This sequence comes from Electrona antarctica, assembly GCF_951216825.1. NCBI lineage: Eukaryota > Metazoa > Chordata > Actinopteri > Myctophiformes > Myctophidae > Electrona > Electrona antarctica. Next base: position 51,622,494 of record NC_136794.1, read on the forward strand.
AGCCAGGCGAAGACCTGCCCTCTCTGAGCATTGGGTAGGCAACCCAGCCAGGCGAAGACCTGCACTCTCTGAGCCTTGGGTAGGCAACCCAGCCAGGCGAAGACCTGCCCTCTCTGAGCCTTGGGTAGGCAACCCAGCCAGGCGAAGACCTGCGCTCTTTGAGCACCCTTTTCTAGTTTGTAACTGTCACTATAGTTGTGTCACATACATACGCACGCACGCACGCACGCACGCACGCACGCACGCACGCACGCACGCACGCACGCACGCACGCACGCACGCACATATATATCACTAGTTGTGATCGGTGCTATGATGTCATCTGTATATCTGCAAATAAATGATTGTTAGAATTTAAGTCACGAGACAATAAGTGTGTTGTTTTTATGAAGGTATGAATGTAGCTCTATAGATCTCAAAGGGTGTGGAGGTAGACCACATGACACGCCCCTACAAATATCATTTAAATACAACATAAATCCAATGATTTGTTTTCAAGAGTGTTGCGCCTGTTAGGGTCAGACTGACTGCCCAGTGAGGAGATGAGGTCACCGTGAGGTCACCGTGAGGTCACCATGAGGTCACCGTAAGGTCACCATGAGGTCACCATGAGGTCACCGTCAGCACTAATGTCTCTACATGGTAGACAGTTGTTATGGTTCTGTAACCGGACACCTTTTATGACATAAATACACACACATACGCACGCACGCGCGCACACACGCAGGTGGCAAGACTATTTTTAGAGGTTTTGTTCCAGAGCCGACTTTGAAGTTGGAGACTGACAGAGAATATCACACCATTTATTATAGCAGAGATTATATTATAATAATAATTATATTATATTAACATTAACACAGCTCGTCATGTGGAAGATAAAACGTAAGTAAACATTATATTTACATTAATAATCCAATAATCCATAATAATTAATAAACACCTGGAAGATTCTGTCTGTCTGTCTGCCTGCCTGCCTGCCTGCCTGCCTGTCTGTCTGTCTGTCTGCCTGCCTGCCTGCCTGCCTGCCTGTCTGTCTGTCTGTCTGCCTGCCTGTCTGTCTGTCTGTCTGTCTGTCTGCCTGCCTGCCTGCCTGCCTGTCTGTCTGTCTGTCTGTCTGTCTGTCTGTCGAAAGGTTTTGAATCTAGTTTTAACCAGTGTTGTTTTTGGCAGTATATTTCTATTTTAGTCATTAGTCTCTTGAATAGTTTTCACTTAGTTTTAGTCACATTTTAGTCACCTGGAATGTGTTAGTTTAGTTTTAGTCGACTAAATGTTGTGAGATTTTAGTCGACTAAATCTACAGTTGATTTAATCGACTGAAATGTATTTCGGCGGGCCTTGATGCCGTCGTAATGACTGATTTTACAATTTTACACGTTGTGAGCTTGTAGATCTGCTATTTTCAGCATGCAACCAAGTGTAAAATGACTTCTCTTGTCCACTAGTCCCTTCCTTACATTTTAGTCTAGTTTTTATTTGTTGATGAAATTGTCAGTATATTTAGTCTTAGCTTAGTTTTCATTTAGTTTCCATTTAGTTTTTGTCAGTGAAAAAAGGTAGTCGAACATTTTTCGTCTTAGTTTTAGTCGACGAAATCAACACTAGTTTTAACATAGATCTTCTCTGCTAGGGGACGGGGGTCCCTGGCACAACATGTTTTAACTCATTGGCCGCCGACAGCACCATCTGGTGGCTGAAATGTGCACTCCAGCAGCGCCATATCCATTCATTTTAAATGGCGGACACCCTTAGATTGAAAGCCGTGTCAGTCGGAAACCGAGAGTCAGGAAGTGATTATTCGCCGTGTAACGGGTCCCGCCAATCTTATTAATCAATTTAATTCACCCAAAACATCCATGTTGTAACCGGGGATCGTATCGCGAGACGCAAATCTATCTTGTTTTGATCCAAAGAGAATAATCTGAGATATTAGGATTCTAAGAGCTGCGTTCCCGTAGACGGCATCACGAGCCAGCGGGATTTTCATTTCCGTTTTATTTCAGTTTTTGTTTTTCACTGGAACCGGAGTGTTATGAGCACGTAGAGAACACAGTTGTAATCAATTTATATTAAAATAGGCGTCAAAAGGCAATATCAGTGGCAAATGAGTTAAAGACATCATCATCATCATCATCATCATCATCATCATCATCATCATCATCATCATCATCATCATCATCATCATCATCATCATCAGTTACATCACAGTTACGCTGATCTTTCCCGGTAATATTTTCAGAGCGACAGCATCGTCACAAGTGCAAACAAATGGAAACAGTGTTTGGGTGAAGATGTGTGTGAAGGTGTGTATGTGCCTGTCGGTATCCGGATCAGAGAAGGACAGCTTTCCTTCGTCCCCGTCCAGCAGGACTCGGATCCTCTGAGGAAACCACTTCAGTGACAGATCGGTGACCGACCCTAATGAGTCTGCCTCTAACGACTTTGCCTCGTATTGATATTCGTTGAGTGTTATGAACCAGGATTGACCGCTGTGTCCCTGTCTCTGAAAAGGCTCTGCTAAGACACCCAGTTGCCAATCGTCACTGTCTCCAACCTCCACGTCCCAGCTGTGAGTCCCTGAGTTAAAGCCCTCAGATCCACGGACAAAGCCAACGTGGATAAACCTCTCGAGGTTTTTAGGAAGCTCCTGCCATTCACATCTCCCACCGGTCAGATCATCAGACAGAACTAGCGATACACTGGCCATGTTGGGGTCCAGAATGACAGGAGTGTAGGAGACGATGTTGTCCTTCATCTTGTCCCAGACTCTGAAGGCCAGGTTGCCCAGGTGTTTGGCCTCGTCTATCAGCGCTCCTCCCGAGAGCGGCTGTGGGTCCTGCAGTGTGAGCTGGACTCTTTTCATGGTGGTCTTGTAGTTCTGCAGGAATGAGACGTGTTCGGCTCTCAGCTCCTCCTCTGTGGCTCTGATTGTGTTTGAAAGGGTTAATATGTCCCTGTTCAGACCCTCGATCTTCTCCTTCATCATCTGACTCTTCTGCTGCTCTTCCTCCCTCAGTGCGGCGACGCTGGCCTCCTCTTCCTCACGTAGAAACTGACGAAGCTTCTCAAACTGGTCCTTAATCTTCCTCTCTGTGTTCCGGACCTGGACTTTAACGTGTTCTGCTGTTTGATCACAGTTGGTTTTAACTTTATAAAACATCTTCAGTTTCTCCAGTAAAGCCTTCAGTGATTTCTGGACTTCCTCCTTGAGATCCAGCGCGGCTTCGTCGACGGGTCTGAAACGGTGGTCGGCGTGTTTTTTAGAATCTCGGCACACGACACACGCCGGCTGTTGACATCCCAGACAGAACAGTTTGAGTCTCTCAGTGTGCAGAGCGCAGACATCCTCCTCAGAGCCTGATGAAGCTGTGAAGGCCTCACAGAGGTTCTTCAGAGCCAGGTTACACAGCGGAGGATCCAGTGAGTTCAGTTTCTTACAGACGGGACACTCTTCCGTGTGCTTCTCTCTCCACCACGCCTGCAGGCAGCCTTTGCAGAAGCTGTGGCTACAGGACAGCACGACAGGATCTTTGAAGGTGTCATGACACACCGGACAGGAAAAGTCCTCTTCTGAGAGAGACCACTTGGAGGCCATTTTGTCTCTGAGTGACGCTGCGACCACTCAACACAGGGAGTCAGTCAGTCAGTCTTAACCTATACTATGCAGTCAGTACTCACTATCCCCTGAACTTCCCAGGTAGCTCTAGATGGACAGACAGTCTGTCCTCTCTCACTGGGAGTCGTGGGTTTGATCAGAATCTCTGAAGGTGAATCCTATTGTCCGCCTCGAGTCGTCAGCAAGGACAGTAAGAATAACAATCTCTCTCCGCCTGTTTATGTCAGCTGAGTTAGGCAAGGGGCGGAACGTTAATAACAGTCATAACATGGTGCACGCACGCACGCACGCACGCACGCACACACACACACACACACACACACACACACACACACACACACTCCTTTCTCTTCCTCTGTGTTTGTCTAAGGCTTTCATTTGACTCCTGTTACCTATTACCTGCTGAACAGGTATTTTCCCCCACAGGCCATGCAGAGAATATGGCTTCAGCCAATAGGAGTGACTTGGAGGTGGGACTTCCGGGACTGGGGAGTGAGTGACGGGGCGATGTGTATGCGCTGTGTGTGGAGTGTTGTTGTGTGTGTGAGAGAGCAGCACAGAGCTACGAGGAACACAGATGGTGTTGTTATACTGTCTGATCCTTAACTAATGAATAGAGTCTTATCCTGTGAACTACGTCTCTGCCTCCGGTTCCTGGGATCGTTACAATAGCAAGACAAAGTGAACGTGTAATAACCCTCACAATGGCATTAGTCCCTTGTTTTTATTGTTTTTAGGTGTAGGTTGACCATTTTTAAAATAATAAAGTGAATCTGAATTCATGTTACCCCCACTGTTACAGTAAAGGTATATTCAGTGATTTCACTTAATTCAAATATCACTTATTTTTTTGTTTTGTTGTGATAATCCTCCCTACTATAGAGTGTGCTGACCATATAAGGAGTTCCTCCCTGTCCCCAGTTAACTTTATTTATTTTGCCCCCGCCCCCCCCCCCACTGTAAAAAAGTGTGTCCTTAACCCCTTTGTGTCGTTCAGCTCCTGTAGTTTAATGTTTGTGTCGTTAAGCTCCTGTAGTTTAATGTTTGTGCCGTTCAGCTCCTGTAGTTTTCCCCATGGAGGCTCGTTACCGTACCATTCTGGAGGTAAGAACCATTTATTTATGAAAACTAAATATGCATTAAATACAAGTTTGCATGTGTGTGTTCCATAGGATCTGGTCCCCCACAGATCCCATATCCGTGTTCTGTGTGTTCCCTAGAATCCGGTCCCCCGAGATCCCATGTCTGTGTTCTGTGTGTTCCCTAGAATCTGGTCCCCCCAGATCCCATGTCTCGGTTCCATCTGATCAGAGGTTCCGCAAAAGAGGAGTTTCCTGATCTGAGAGGAAACGGAACCTGCATGGGTCGCGTGTTGGATTACAATCTGTACCAGAGACAGTTCACCAGGTAATCTATAGATAAAAACCTGTACCAGAGACAGTTCACCTGGTAATCTATAGATAACAACCTGTACCAGAGACAGTTCACCTGGTAATCTATAGATAACAACCTGTACCAGAGACAGTTCACCAGGTAATCTATAGATAACAACCTGTACCAGAGACAATTCACCTGGTAATCTATAGATAACAACCTGTACCAGAGACAGTTCACCTGGTAATCTATAGATAACAACCTGTACCAGAGATAGTTCACCTGGTAATCTATAGATAACAACCTGTACCAGAGACAGTTCACATGGTAATCTATAGATAACAACCTGTACCAGAGACAGTTCACCTGGTAATCTATAGATAACAACCTGTACCAGAGACAGTTCACCTGGTAATCTATAGATAACAACCTGTACCAGAGACAGTTGACCAGGTAATCTATAGATAACAACCTGTACCAGAGACAATTCACCTGGTAATCTATAGATAACAATCTGTACCAGAGACAGTTCACCTGGTAATCTATAGATAACAACCTGTACCAGAGACAGTTCACCTGGTAATCTATAGATAACAACCTGTACCAGAGACAGTTCACCTGGTAATCTATAGATAACAACCTGTACCAGAGACAGTTCACCTGGTAATGTATAGATAACCTGTACCAGAGACAGTTCACAAGGTAATCTATAGATAACAACCTGTACCAGAGACAGTTCACCTGGTAATCTATAGATAACAACCTGTACCAGAGACAGTTCACCTGGTAATCTATAACCTGTACCAGAGAGAGTTCACCATGTAATCTATAGATAATCTGTACCAGAGACAGTTCACCTGGTAATCTATAGATAACAACCTGTACCAGAGACAGTTCACCTGGTAATCTATAGATAACAACCTGTACCAGAGACAGTTCACCTGGTAATCTATAGATAACAACCTGTACCAGAGACAGTTGACCAGGTAATCTATAGATAACAACCTGTACCAGAGACAATTCACCTGGTAATCTATAGATAACAATCTGTACCAGAGACAGTTCACCTGGTAATCTATAGATAACAACCTGTACCAGAGACAGTTCACCTGGTAATCTATAGATAACAACCTGTACCAGAGACAGTTCACCTGATAATGTATAGATAACCTGTACCAGAGACAGTTCACCAGGTAATCTATAGATAACAACCTGTACCAGAGACAGTTCACCTGGTAATCTATAGATAACAACCTGTACCAGAGACAGTTCACCTGGTAATCTATAGATAACAACCTGTACCAGAGACAGTTCACCATGTAATCTATAGATAACCTGTACCAGAGACAGTTCACCATGTAATCTATAGATAACCTGTACCAGAGACAGTTCACCTGGTAATCTATAGATAACAACCTGTACCAGAGATAGTTCACCTGGTAATCTATAGATAACAACCTGTACCAGAGACAGTTCACCTGGTAATCTATAGATAACAACCTGTACCAGAGACAGTTCACCATGTAATCTATAGATAACCTGTACCAGAGACAGTTCACCTGGTAATCTATAGATAACAACCTGTACCAGAGACAGTTCACCTGGTAATCTATAGATAACAACCTGTACCAGAGACAATTCACCTGGTAATCTATAGATAACCTGTACCAGAGACAGTTCACCTGGTAATCTATAGATAACAACCTGTACCAGAGACAGTTCACCTGGTAATCTATAGATAACCTGTACCAGAGACAGTTCACCTGGTAATCTATAGATAACAACCTGTACCAGAGACAGTTCACCTGGTAATCTATAGATAACAACCTGTACCAGAGACAATTCACCTGGTAATCTATAGATAACAACCTGTACCAGAGACAGTTCACCTGGTAATCTATAGATAACAATCTCTACCAGAGACAGTTCACCTGGTAATCTATAGATAACAATCTGTACCAGAGACAGTTCACCTGGTAATCTATAGATAACAACCTGTACCAGAGACAGTTCACCTGGTAATCTATAGATAACAACCTGTACCAGAGACAGTTGACCAGGTAATCTATAGATAACAACCTGTACCAGAGACAATTCACCTGGTAATCTATAGATAACAATCTGTACCAGAGACAGTTCACCTGGTAATCTATAGATAACAACCTGTACCAGAGACAGTTCACCTGGTAATCTATAGATAACAACCTGTACCAGAGACAGTTCACCTGGTAATGTATAGATAACCTGTACCAGAGACAGTTCACAAGGTAATCTATAGATAACAACCTGTACCAGAGACAGTTCACCTGGTAATCTATAGATAACAACCTGTACCAGAGACAGTTCACCTGGTAATCTATAGATAACAACCTGTACCAGAGACAGTTCACCTGGTAATCTATAGATAACAACCTGTACCAGAGACAGTTCACCTGGTAATCTATAGATAACAACCTGTACCAGAGACAGTTCACCTGGTAATCTATAGATAACAATCTGTACCAGAGACAGTTCACCTGGTAATCTATAGATAACAACCTGTACCAGAGACAGTTCACCTGGTAATCTATAGATAACAACCTGTACCAGAGACAGTTCACCTGATAATGTATAGATAACCTGTACCAGAGACAATTCACCTGGTAATCTATAGATAACAACCTGTACCAGAGACAATTCACCTGGTAATCTATAGATAACAATCTGTACCAGAGACAGTTCACCTGGTAATCTATAGATAACAACCTGTACCAGAGACAGTTCACCAGGTAATCTATAGATAACAACCTGTACCAGAGACAGTTCACCTGGTAATCTATAGATAACAACCTGTACCAGAGACAGTTCACCTGGTAATCTATAGATAACAACCTGTACCAGAGACAGTTCACCATGTAATCTATAGATAACCTGTACCAGAGACAGTTCACCATGTAATCTATAGATAACCTGTACCAGAGACAGTTCACCTGGTAATCTATAGATAACAACCTGTACCAGAGGCAGTTCACCTGGTAATCTATAGATAACAACCTGTACCAGAGACAGTTCACCTGGTAATCTATAACCTGTACCAGAGACAGTTCACCATGTAATCTATAGATAATCTGTACCAGAGACAGTTCACCTGGTAATCTATAGATAACAACCTGTACCAGAGACAGTTCACCTGGTAATCTATAGATAACAACCTGTACCAGAGACAATTCACCTGGTAATCTATAGATAACAATCTGTACCAGAGACAGTTCACCTGGTAATCTATAGATAACAACCTGTACCAGAGACAGTTCACCTGGTAATCTATAGATAACAACCTGTACCAGAGACAGTTCACCTGATAATGTATAGATAACCTGTACCAGAGACAGTTCACCAGGTAATCTATAGATAACAACCTGTACCAGAGACAGTTCACCTGGTAATCTATAGATAACAACCTGTACCAGAGACAGTTCACCTGGTAATCTATAGATAACAACCTGTACCAGAGACAGTTCACCATGTAATCTATAGATAACCTGTACCAGAGACAGTTCACCATGTAATCTATAGATAACCTGTACCAGAGACAGTTCACCTGGTAATCTATAGATAACAACCTGTACCAGAGATAGTTCACCTGGTAATCTATAGATAACAACCTGTACCAGAGACAGTTCACCTGGTAATCTATAGATAACAACCTGTACCAGAGACAGTTCACCTGGTAATCTATAGATAACAACCTGTACCAGAGACAGTTCACCTGGTAATCTATAGATAACAACCTGTACCAGAGACAATTCACCTGGTAATCTATAGATAACCTGTACCAGAGACAGTTCACCTGGTAATCTATAGATAACAACCTGTACCAGAGACAGTTCACCTGGTAATCTATAGATAACCTGTACCAGAGACAGTTCACCTGGTAATCTATAGATAACAACCTGTACCAGAGACAGTTCACCTGGTAATCTATAGATAACAACCTGTACCAGAGACAATTCACCTGGTAATCTATAGATAACAACCTGTACCAGAGACAGTTCACCTGGTAATCTATAGATAACAATCTCTACCAGAGACAGTTCACCTGGTAATCTATAGATAACAATCTGTACCAGAGACAGTTCACCTGGTAATCTATAGATAACAACCTGTACCAGAGACAGTTCACCTGGTAATCTATAGATAACAACCTGTACCAGAGACAGTTCACCTGGTAATGTATAGATAACCTGTACCAGAGACAGTTCACCTGGTAATCTATAGATAACAACCTGTACCAGAGACAGTTGACCAGGTAATCTATAGATAACAACCTGTACCAGAGACAATTCACCTGGTAATCTATAGATAACAATCTGTACCAGAGACAGTTCACCTGGTAATCTATAGATAACAACCTGTACCAGAGACAGTTCACCTGGTAATCTATAGATAACAACCTGTACCAGAGACAGTTCACCTGGTAATGTATAGATAACCTGTACCAGAGACAGTTCACAAGGTAATCTATAGATAACAACCTGTACCAGAGACAGTTCACCTGGTAATCTATAGATAACAACCTGTACCAGAGACAGTTCACCTGGTAATCTATAGATAACAACCTGTACCAGAGACAGTTCACCTGGTAATCTATAGATAACAACCTGTACCAGAGACAGTTCACCTGGTAATCTATAGATAACAATCTGTACCAGAGACAGTTCACCTGGTAATCTATAGATAACAACCTGTACCAGAGACAGTTCACCTGGTAATCTATAGATAACAACCTGTACCAGAGACAGTTCACCTGATAATGTATAGATAACCTGTACCAGAGACAATTCACCTGGTAATCTATAGATAACAACCTGTACCAGAGACAATTCACCTGGTAATCTATAGATAACAATCTGTACCAGAGACAGTTCACCTGGTAATCTATAGATAACAACCTGTACCAGAGACAGTTCACCAGGTAATCTATAGATAACAACCTGTACCAGAGACAGTTCACCTGGTAATCTATAGATAACAACCTGTACCAGAGACAGTTCACCTGGTAATCTATAGATAACAACCTGTACCAGAGACAGTTCACCATGTAATCTATAGATAACCTGTACCAGAGACAGTTCACCATGTAATCTATAGATAACCTGTACCAGAGACAGTTCACCTGGTAATCTATAGATAACAACCTGTACCAGAGACAGTTCACCTGGTAATCTATAGATAACAACCTGTACCAGAGACAGTTCACCTGGTAATCTATAACCTGTACCAGAGACAGTTCACCATGTAATCTATAGATAACCTGTACCAGAGACAGTTCACCTGGTAATCTATAGATAACAACCTGTACCAGAGACAGTTCACCTGGTAATCTATAGATAACAACCTGTACCAGAGACAATTCACCTGGTAATCTATAGATAACCTGTACCAGAGACAGTTCACCTGGTAATCTATAGATAACAACCTGTACCAGAGAGAGTTCACCAGGTAATCTATAGATAACAACCTGTACCAGAGACAATTCACCTGGTAATCTATAGATAACAACCTGTACCAGAGACAGTTCACCTGGTAATATATAGATAACAATCTGTACCAGAGACAGTTCACCTGGTAATCTATAGGTAACAACCTGTACCAGAGACAGTTCACCTGGTAATCTATAGATAACAACCTGTACCAGAGACAGTTCACCTGGTAATCTATAGATAACAACCTGTACCAGATACAGTTCACCTGTTATTCTATAGATAACAACCTGTACCAGAGACAGTTCACCTGGTAATCTATAGATAACAACATGTACCAGAGACAGTTCACCTGGTAATCTATAGATAACAACCTGTACCAGAGACAGTTCACCATGTAATTTATAGATAACCTCTACCAGAGACAGTTCACCTGGTAATATATAGATAACTACCTGTACCAGAGACAGTTCACCTGGTAATCTATAGATAACAACCTGTACCAGATACAGTTCACCTGGTAATCTATAGATAACAACCTGTACCAGAGACAGTTCACCTGGTACTCTATAGATAACAACCTGTACCAGAGACAGTTCACCTGGTAATATATAGATAACAACCTGTACCAGAGACAGTTCACCTGGTAATCTATAGATAACAACCTGTACCAGAGACAGTTCACCTGGTAATCTATAGATAACAACCTGTACCAGAGACAGTTCACCTGGTAATCTAGATAACAACCTGTACCAGAGACAGTTCACCTGGTAATCTATAGATAACAACCTGTACCAGAGACAGTTCACCTGGTAATCTATAGATAACAACCTGTACCAGAGACAGTTCACCTGGTAATCTATAACCTGTACCAGAGACAGTTCACCTGGTAATCTAAAAAAATGAAAACTAAGCTATGATGACTAAAACTATGAGACTAAATATATTTACAATTTCGTCAACAGATACAAAATAGAGTAAAACAATTATGTTTATACATGAGGGCGTGTCCTAACCTAAAACATGTACCATTGACAATTCACCAGGTGTACAGAGGGCGGAGTCATCTTCGATGATGTCATCAGACTGGGCCTGGAGGAACCAGGTGAGTGATGATGTCATCAGATGGAGCCCGGTAATACACGATAAGATAATGATGTCATCAGCCTGGGCCAGTAACACATGATAACAATGACATAAAATAACTAATATTGATATAAAGGGGTTCTCAACCAGTGGTCCGGGGACCACCAGTGGTCCTTGAAGCGGTTCCAGTTGGTCCCCCATGCAGCTAAATGATGCGAGATCTGGTATAACCAAATGGACCCTATAGATCTTAAACACTTGAGAGAGTAAAATTAAACCAAATGTTGGTTTCTCGGGAGTTAAATTATTGTTGAACGCCTATATTATTTAATTTACAAGAAGTCTACACATTTAGAGAATGTAGAAGATTGATGTAGAAGTTATTTTGATCAACGACAACAATATATTCTTTAGTTTTGTGTCTGAGAGGCTAAATCTCATCAAATGGTGGTTATAATTTGTATACAATAACAGGTTGGGTCTGTAATGTTTCAGAACAGATCGGTTCTCAGAACGAACCTCACAGGTCCGTCTTTTTTAAAGTAATGTTAGGTCTGCTCGGAACTGACAATTCTTCTGTTTTGTTGTGAAGAGCTCGAGAGCTATAGTTAACACACTGTTACTGAACACACACTCTATAGCATTTAACCAATACATATTTGACCCTACCTTTGTGCGTGTGTGTGTGTGTGTGTGTGTGTGTGTGTGTGTGTGTGTGTGTGTGTGTGTGTGTGTGTGTGTGTGTGTGTGTGTGTGTGTGTGTGTGTCTGTGTGCGTGCGTGCGTGCGTGTACGTGTGTGTGTGTGTGTGTGTGTGTGTGCATGCAGCCTCCCAGAGCGTGGGATGCGTAGCGGGGGACGCCCAGTGTTACGTCATGTTCTGTGACTTCTTCGACCGCGTCATCGAGCGTTACCATGACTACAAGATAAACAACGACAGCGTCCAGAGCGACCTCAACCACGACAACCTGAAGGTAACCACGGCAACCTGATGGTAACCATGAAAACCTGACGGTAACCATGACAACCTGAGTTGTTGTCTATCCATGTTGTGTGGATAGGTAGGGTACACAACATGTGCAGAAGATGACAGCTGGCTGGGCCAGGCTACCCGCCCCTCTAGACCAGGCCCCGCCCCTCTAGACCAGGCCCCGCCCCTCTAGACCAGGCCCGCCCCTCTAGACCAGAAAGCACGCTGGCTGGGCCAGGCTACCCGCCCCTCTAGACCAGGCCCCGCCCCTCTAGACCAGGCCCCGCCCCTCTAGACCAGGCCCCGCCCCTCTAGACCAGAAAGCATGCTGGCTGGGCCAGGCTACCCGCCCCTCTAGACCAGGCCCCGCCCCTCTAGACCAGGCCCCGCCCCTCTAGACCAGGCCCCGCCCCTCTAGACCAGGCCCCGCCCCTCTAGACCAGAAAGCACGCTGGCTGGGCCAGGCTACCCGCCCCTCTAGACCAGAAAGCACGCTGGCTGGGCCAGGCTACCCGCCCCTCTAGACCAGAAAGCACGCTGGCTGGGCCAGGCTACCCGCCCCTCTAGACCAGAAAGCACGCTGGCTGGGCCAGCGTAATCTCATTACACTGTGTGTGTGTGCGTGCGTGCGTGCGTGCGTGCGTGCGTGCATGTGCATGTGCATGTGCATGTGCATGTGCATGTGCATGTGCATGTTCGTGTGCGTGTGCGTGTGCATGTGCATGTGCGTGTGCGTGTGTGTGAAGGGAGGCGACGACCTCGACAGCCCTTACGTAACAGGAAGTGAGGTCAGCGTTGTCAGAGGGGTGGAGCCGTTCAGCTTTCCTTCGCACTGCAGCCGAGGAGAACGCAGAGAGCTCCTCTCACTGGCCACGAGAGGTACTGCAACACTTTATATTTAATACAGCTCCTCTCGCTGGCCACGAGAGGTACTGCAATGCGAGAGGTAATGACTGGTACAGATGACCAGTAAACCTGTCCTATAAATTAATTACTGGGTACAGATGACCAGTATATTGTCCTATAAATTAATTACGAGCAGGCTCGTCCTAAGGCGTTTGATATCGCTGTAGCATCGCCTCGCTGTGTTTCATTTTTGGAACCGCTGCGGTTGCTATGCACGATTGCTATGCACGGTTGCTAGGGCCCCGCCCACACTGGTGTTTTTTCTCAATAGCCCTTAGCTTCTGTTTAAGGGTTGGGGTTAGCTTAGGCCAGGCCCTGGACCCAACCAGGCCCTCTGGACCCAACCAGCCCTGGACCCAACCAGCCCTGGACCCAACCGGGCCCTGGACCCAAAGGGGCCAGCCGGCCCATGTACCTTTGAGAATGGGGAAAAAAATAAAACATTGCGACGATGAGCAGAGATACAGAACCTTTGGCTTTTATTTGGGAACTTTATTTTTAAACTATTGCAAACTAAGAGTGTTGAGTTGAACTGATTGCAGCTCAGCCTCAGAGCCGCGCAGAAGATAAAAAAAAGAACGACAGTTGCTCTGTGTGTGTGTGCGTCTGTGCGTCCGTGCGTGCGTGCGTGTGTGCATGTGTGATAATCAAACTTGGAGATCCATTGTCAGTGGAGTTAAGAGGTTTCTCTGTCATTGATAAGAACTATCTTCATCCATGATGAGTAAAACTAAGACTAAATATACTGACATTTTTGTCAACATATAAAACCTAGACTAACATGTCAGACCTGCACTAGACCACAGATACACTAGACCACAGATACACTAGACCACAGATCATTATGTGGTTGAGCTCGGGTTGTTGCGCTCTGAAAATAGCAGATCTACAAGCACACAACGCGTCGCGCTGCGACGCGTTGTGTGCTTGTAGATCTGCTTCAAGGCACCGCAAAAATGCATATTTTGTCAACAAAAAACGAACTGTAGATTTTGTTGGCTAAAATCGTATGATATTTAGTCGACTAAAACTAGGTTAGCGAACAGCGCGCTACAGGCGTTTGGCAGCCAATGTGTTTTAAAAGGAGATTTCTGATGATGTCATGATGCTTTCTGATGATGTCATGATGCTTTCTGATGATGTCATGATGCTTTCTGATGATGTCATGATGTGTTCAAGTGTTGCAGGAACTTTCTGATGAAGTTCCAGGAAGACTTTACAGCATAGAGGAGCTGACTCAGCATGTAAGAACGTATACACGCACGCACGCACACAGGCACGCAGCAGGCACACACACGCACGCACACACGTGCGCGCACAATATTAACCGTCTGCCTGCCGCCATTCATTAATCCCTCGATTGCGTATTGCCAAGGTTTTATCGCGCGTAACACTTACTTTGAAGATCCAAATATCCGTAATCGCATTGTTCCTGTGAAAAGCTGCTGTGTGTGGTATCATGACCGGTTGTTGTTGTCTCGCTCGGCGGTGGAAAAAGCTGACCGCGAGTATCACAGCGCCTGCTACAGGCCGTTGAAAACGCTTGTCTGGGACAAAGCGTCCTCTGCAATGTCGCTTCTGTGAGATAAAGCCGTCTGAAACCAGAGCCGGCAATGTAAGTGGATGCACGCGCATTTTCAAAATGGCCGCGCCCATTGTGTCAGAAGCATAACAAAGCTAACTGACGGTAGATTTCGATACGATCGTATTAAAACATGCATTAATTAATACATCGCTGTTAAAACGGCTTTTCCGTTTGTGGCAGGCCACAAGATTCTACGTTTTAAAATTCCTATGTTCCCGGCAGGCCTCGTGTTAAGTGAATTCAAGCTGTAAGTATGGTATGGTAGATCGGCTATTTGAACTATTTTAAAATGTTTTCCAAAATAGTAAAAAAAAAAAAGAAAAAAAGGCAAATACTAGTTTAGAGATAAGAGGGAAGGGGTGGTGCAAGAGACAGATAGACGGACGGATGGACGGACAGACTTACAGAGCCCATAAGATTTGTTGTGATAAAACTACAAATATGGAGGTACAGTATAAGGTTTGTTGTAAATGATAAAACTACAAATATGGAGGTATAAGGTTTGTTGTACGATGCTGTGTCTCCAGCAGGGGGTGACCGTGAGCGCTCCCTCGTCCACTCAGATGAGGACAGGAGTGGCCCGTGATTGGCCGGATGGCAGGGCTGTGTGGTGAGTCTGTTATCGACTTGAATCTGGTGATCTGGCATTTATAGATCTGATATTTTTACAGGGTCAGTGGGTTTGGAGATCTGGTGATCTGGTATTTATAGATCTGATATTTTTACAGGGTCAGTGGGTTTGGAGATCTGGTGATCTGGTATTTATAGATCTGATATTTTACAGGGTCAGTGGGTTTGGAGATCTGGTGATCTGGTATTTATAGATCTGATATTTGTACAGGGTCAGTGGGTTTGGAGATCTGGTGATCTGGTATTTATAGATCTGATATTTGTACAGGGTCAGTGGGTTTATAGATCTGGTGATCTGGTATTTATAGATCTGATATTTGTACAGGGTCAGTGGGTTTGGAGATCTGGTGATCTGGGTGAACGTTGAAGATCATCTCAAACTGGTGTCGACGAGGAAGGATGGAAACCTGGCCGCGGCCTTCAGGACCGTCTGTGTCCTCCTGCCCAAGGTCAGTGTGACCTTCACAAGGTCAGTGTGAACTTCACAACACCTGCCCAAGGTCAGTGTGACCTTTGATCTCTGAACAAACAATCAATCAGCTCTGTCGCGACTTTGTGTGTGTGTGTGCGTGCGTGCGTGCGTGCGCGCGTGCGTGCGTGCGTGCAGTTGGAGCGTGCGTACCGTGCATTGCGTCATGCCTTCTGGGTGAAGCCACCCCTCGGTTGGGTCACCTCCAGTCCTGCCGATGTGGGAACCGGCCTGCGAGCTTCTGTCACGCTGACGCTGCGACACCTGCCTCAACACCGCCTCCTACTGGACATCCTGGCACGCCTCAGGCTGCGCTTGGAGCCCGCAGGTACTCGCTGGATACACGTCAACGCTAATTTATTGTATTTCCTGAGGCCTATTCACAGGTTTAATGTTTGTCTTGTCTAGACAAACAAAAAGAAAAAACAAATTGGGCCGAACAAATAATTAGAAAGACACACATTTTTTTGTTGTTTTTCTTTTTTCTAATTATTTGTTTGGCCCAAAATTCCGTCTGTGATGATGTAAGATGATAAGGGTTGGTAAAGCACCCCTCACTTCACACAGGTGTGATTTTTGTCTATTGAATACACATATAACGATAAAGATATATATGAGTCAGTGACGCATCGCTGACCCATCCTTGTGTCTCCTGGTGTCTCCATCTTGACCGGGTCCTCTTTTCACCGCTGTCTGGAAACTCCTGGTGGCTCCATCATGACCGGGTCCACTTTTCACCTCCTGGTGGCTCCTGGTCGCTTATAGATTCACCGTCGGGAAAACCTGGGATTTCTCCCTTCTCTGGTACCAGAGGGACATGTCCCAGAGGGAGGGACATGTCCTCTGGTACCAGAGGGACATGTCCCTCATGTCCCTCTGGTACGAGGGGGAGGGAACATCTGTGTTAACCCATTCAGGACAAGAACCCCTTTCAGCGTTTTAACAAGCATTATGTTATACTTTAGCTGTTGAAAAGTCGCTATACAAGCTTGTAGATCTGCTATTTTTGAAAAATCGTGACAATGTGGCGCAAATCATTGAATATATATTCTTTCAGAGCCAACGTTTTTAACTCAAATCTATTTTTGAATTTTAAGCCAAATTCATGAAATTCTGGGGGTCCTTGACATGAACATGTTTGAGAACCACTGATAGAAACTGGAGGTTTTTCAGAAAACTGATTTAGAACATTTTGCAGAATGGAGCTCAGGGTTAGGGTTAGGGTCCTGGGGTTAGGACCCTAGGGTTAGGGTTAGGGTCCTGGGGTTAGGACCCTAGGGTTAGGGTCCTGGGGTTAGGACCCTAGGGTTAGGGTTAGGGTCCTGGGGTTAGGACCCTAGGGTTAGGGTTAGGCTCCTAATGGAGCTCAGGGTTAGGGTCCTGGGGTTAGGGTTAGGCTCCTAATGGAGCTCAGGTCTAAATGGGTTAATAAACAACATGGTGTTTTTGTTTTATTTTCCCAGAGTTCCCGGCGGCGGTGGTGGCAGGGGGCGGGGCTTCGTACCGCGTCAGCAACGCGGCGACCATCGGCCTCAACGAGGTGTCCTTAACTCAGCTGGTAGTCGACGGGGTCAAGCTGCTGGTCGCCATGGAGACCAGGCTGGAGGGCGGGGCCGGCATCGGCGACCTCGTTCCTGCTCAGAAAGTATAGCCTGTCCTGATCAGCCAATCGGCTTAGAGCTTCCTATATCATCATCATGACTGATTGACTTGCCCAGCCAATCAGCTTCACCCCTCTCATGTATCATGGTTAATAGAGCATTGTAGCTCCGCCCCCTTTCATGACAACCAGCGTCCGGAAGATAATTTTCCATTCATTTTTGAGGGGTGCTAGCCCCTCCCCTAGCCCCTCTAGCCCCTCCCCTAGCCCCTCCTATACTCAGGTTTAATGTTTGTCTTTAGTTCAATGTTTGTTTAGTAAACACATTGTTTAGTAAACACATTGACAATGAAGGGAACATTTACGTCATAATGTTTAGTAAACACATTGACAATGAAGGGAACATTTACGTCATAATGTTTAGTAAACACATTGACAATGAAGGGAACATTTACGTCATAATGTTTAGTAAACACATTGACAATGAAGGGAACATTTACGTCATAATGTTTAGTAAACACATTGACAATGAAGGGAACATTTACGTCATAATGTTTAGTAAACACATTGTTTAGTAAACACATTGACAATGAAGGGAACATTTACGTCATAATGTGCCTCATTACGTCATATTGTGTCTTTATTGTTAATGGTGTTTAATGTTTGTGTTTGCACCGTTTGTTTTACATCACCATTACATCACCTAATCAACATGAGTTAGACTTTAATATATTAGCGCCCCTCACTTCACACGGGTGTGATTTTCCCCACAGAAGTTTCATAAAGTATTTATTTAAAGACCTCTAAGACCACTGCGATGGTGACAAATTAAACCATGACAATAAACACAACAAAAACATGTGTTTTCTTTTTCTTCTTTCTAATTATTTGTTCGGCCCCAAAAAAATGTTTTTTGGGGCCGAATCAAGTCAATCAATACAATTCCTGTTCTGTTCTTTTTGGCTATATGGAAGTGTATATTTGTACGTCTCTAAATGTTTTGATGATTTGAACAAGGTGGACCCTCTTGTAAACAAGTGTAATGCTTTATTGCGTCTTTGTTTTGAGTTGTGCTTGAAATTAACTGTAATTCTGCAAACTGTTAATACATATTTCAATCAATCAATCAATCAATCAATCAAACAAACAAACAAACAAACAAACAAACAAACAAACAAACAAACAAACAAACAAACAAACAAACAAGCAAAGTTCTGCTAAGAGGATTTATACAAGAACAAAACATTGAGTTTAACGATACTTCACAACAATAAATCAAAGTTATGAATAAATATAATATTTAAAGCAGGAGTCATTTTATTTATCTCAACTTGGCGTTATGAACCACACGAGTGCGCTGTTACCCACCTCTGTAACCACTGTTGCCAGATTGTGTTAGAGGAACAAGCCAACCGCAGGTACATGAAAATTCTGATGAATTGAAAAGGGTGGACCGGGGACCCTGTTGTAAACCAGTGTAATGGTTTATTGGTGTACCTATTCTGAAAACTGTTAATACATATTTCTCTCAATCAATCAATCAAACAAACAAACAAACAAACAAACAAACAAACAAACAAACAAACAATCAATCAATCAATCAATCAATCAACACAAGCAACTTTACAGAAGATTAAGCCCAAAGTCGCTTATTATAGGCAGACATGGCAACACTGTCTGTAATGCATTTGACAGTAGAAGCACCGTGTTGGTTCAACCCAACCACCAGGGGGCGCCAGGCTGTTACATTCAGGTTGACTCGCCATTCATTGATTGATTGCAGAAAAAGGTCCAGTTAATTTTATGTTCAATGGATTGTTCAATATGATACAAACCCTTTATCACAGCTAGTGTACGTTTTACACTCCCAACAGTTAAACATTTAATAAGGGTCCATTTGGTTACCAACTCTCCATCATTTAGCTGCATGGGGACCAGAGCCGGATTTACCTTACTGAGGGCCCCCGGGCTGGAGCAAATTTGAGGGCCCCCCTTGGGGCGCGCGGCAAAGCCGCGCGTCCCGCGATTTGGCCGAGCGGCGCAGCCGCGAGGCCGGAAAAAATTTGGGCTATTTTGTTTTCATTTTGGGGTACCCAGGCCCCTAAAAAGAGAGGCAGGCAGGCAGAAGCTCTCAATGGTTTAACCATAATACAACTAAATACAATAACAATACACACATTTCACTTGAATTGGATTTCACTTTACAATTTTATAATTCAAAAAAAGTCGGGGGGGGGGGGCCCCGGGCTTCAGCCCACCCTAGCCCAACGGTAAGTCCGGCTCTGATGGGGACCACCTGGAACACCCTCAAGGAACAGTGGTGGTCCCCGGACCATAGGTTGAGAACCACTGTAAGTAAATAATGAATGATGATCACAGATGTCATGGATTGATCCATCCATCCGTCACTCGGTGCTCACTTGCTTCTGTCTGTGAGCAGGGAGTGCCATACACAGGGTAATGTTTTTCCTTTTGTGGACATTGCAAGGCACAACTCCTGACTCCCATACAAAATAAAAATGAATTAAAATAAAATAATTGAACTCTGACTGAAAGTGTACAAATGGAACACTCTCAGTTACATACAGACCCATAAGGGTCCATTTAATTCCTAACGATAATTTAGCTGGGGACCCCCTGGAACTCCCTCAAGGACCCCTGGGGGTCCCCCGACCCCACTTTGGGAATCATAGGCAAGAGGAACCAAAACAAGTGTCAATTCAAAATATGATTAATTAAAAACTGTTGAAAATTGGGAAAGTCGATATATAACAGTTCATATCAATGAAGACAATTATTATTTATCTTTAACAATAATAACAATAATAATATCAATGTTCTTCTTCTTCTTATTATTCATATTATTCACATCATTATTGTTTTATTGGTGGTTTTGAATTTTGATTCATATAAAAAAAATATTTGTGTTTTGACGGTGTGTGCGCGCGCGTGTACACACACACACACACACACACACACACACACACACACACACAGCTTCTTCAACACAAATGGACTGACTGGAATGATCAGCAACTGGAAAGGAGAAAAAAAACACACACATTTGTTTTGTATGTTTTTATATGAATGAATGAACGTTAACCTGCTTCTTCTTCTCGGCGTGTGTGGTTTTTTTAACGACATTTATATTAAATATTGTTCCATAAAAAACATGAACTTTAAACTCAGGAAATGATGAAGTTTGTCTTCATCCCAGAAGCTGCTGCTGCTGCTAGCCTGTTAGCCTCCAAGCTAACGCTCCAAACAGGAGCCTAAAGAGTTTAAAAAAACAACAAACAAACTGTTTAAACTCTAAAACACAGATTTACAAACAACAGAGACTCGTGTTTTTAACCGTGCATGACGTTTATAAATCTGCATTCTGCTGTTTATCTACAATAAAGAGCCACGCTAACACGAAGCTAACAGGCTAAAGTTAGTTAGCTCCGTGAGGCTAACGGCTAGGCTAGCTGCTGGAACGTGTTTTTACTTCCAGACAGAAACAACTTTGTCTTGTTTTGTTTTGTTTGTTATTTTTCTGAGGGCTTTTACTGTTTGACCGTAAAGCTGTGATTAGTGTTATTATTATTATCGTTATTGTTATTGTTACTATTATTATTAAATCAGTGATTCGGAGCTCCAGAGGGGAAGAAGGAAGGACCGGGGCTAGGCTCCTCTCTCTCCCCCTCTGAACGGACATGATGGCCGGGGAGCTCAGCGCGGAGGACCCGGCGGTGGCGGCGGGGGTCCCGGTGGTCGGGGGGGTCCCTCCTCCCGGAGGAGGAGGAGGTCCGACGGCCCCGGACCACCACCTCCTCCTCCAGCACCACCACCACCAGCAGCAGCAGCACCGGGACCTCCCGGCGTCCCTGTGCCGGCCGAGAGGCGCTGATCTGGGGCAGCAGCAGAACAACAACAGCGCCGGGAGCAGCAGCACGGGCTCGGGGTCCCCGGACTCCCCCACCCAGGACATCTACCAGCCGGTGATGATGATGGGGGACTGCGGTGGGGGTGAGGCTCCCAGCCGGGGGTCACCGACCGCCGGCGCCCCCTTCCTCCCCCCGCTGCCACCTGGGGGTCTGGTCACCCCGCCGGGTCCCCTGCCACCACCTCTGGGCGGTCTGGTCACCCCTCCGGGACCCATGCCACCGCCTCTGGGGGGTCTGGTCACCCCTCCGGGACCCCTGCCACCGCCTTTGGTCGGTCTGGGCACCCCTCCGGGACCCCTGCCACACCCTCTAGGGGGTCTGGGCACCCCTCCGGGGGGCTTGGGGGGTCCGCCGCCGCCCTCCTCGGGGGTGCTGGGCACCGTGGACGAGAGAGACGACCTGCAGGACGGTCCCGAGTTCGAAGAGGAGGAGGTGGTGTTCCCGCTGTCCGCACCGCCAACCAACCAGTAAGTTAACTTTATTATTATTGTTTTTGTTGTTGTTGTTTTTTGAGCGGTGTTTCCGCTCCAATACGCAGTTTTGTGTTCGTATCGTATCTGTATGACCCCCCCCCCCCCTGCGTGCGTTCCTGGGGGTCTGGATTTTCCGGGGACCCCCACACGCTAACTCTGTCATTTCTAGAAGATTTGTCCCCAAAATAATGAAAGTACAGTACAGTAACTATAACAATAAATGTATAGTTGCACCGCTCCGTTCACACAGGTGTGATTTTGTTGTTACCCCCTTGTTATTAACCAGTTATTAGTTAAGCCGGTGCGTGCGTGCGTGACCCACTAGTCACTTTGAGCACGTGGAAGCCCCTGACGGGCAAGTCTTAACCGACCACGTATGTATGTCGGACATTACTGACCAGGCCCCAAACCCTAACCTCAGTCTTAACCGGCCATGTTTGTCAGACACTGTCGCCTCAGTCTTAACCGGCCACGGTCTAAAACGTTTCTTTATCGCCCAAAAAGTTGTTTGGCACAAAAATAGCCGGTGAGCGAGGAGCCCCCACCAGGAGGACGTACTGTTGTCTGTCATTGAGGAGCCCCCACCGGAAGGTGTCTGTCTGTCTGTATGTAGGCCTATTCATAGTCTGGATTTTCGGTGGTGAGCTGACCACTGCTCCGGTGGTGAGCTGACCACCGCTCCGGTGGTGAGGTGACCACTGGAGCTGTAATAACGTTGAGCGGTGGTGAGTAAAAACAGAGAGAAGGGCTGGGACGGTGGTTTGCTCTTCACCGCGGCTCAGTGACGTCATGTTGTAGTTCAGTGGTCACCTCACCACCGATAAATCCATACTATGAATAACGCTTGTCTGTCTGTCTGTCTGTCTGCCTGTCTGCCTGCCTGTCTGTCTGTCTGTCTGTCTGTCTGTCTGTCTGTCTGTCTGTCTGTCTGTTTCTTATTGTAAGTGGATTTAGAGGGTATGTGTGTGACATCATCATCATACCAGGAAGTCATGCAGGAAAAACTACTTTCTGGCCTTGACAGTCCAATCAGAACAGTCCTATCTGAGTGACAGTCCATAAACACCAGTGGTTCTCGGGTACTCAGAGAGAGAGAGAGTGTGTGTGTGTGTGTGTGTGTGTGTGTGTGTGTGTGTGTGTGTGTGTGTGTGTGTGTGTGTGTGTGTGTGTGTGTGTGTGTGTGTGTGTGTGTGTGTGTGTGTGTGTGTGTGTGTGTGTGTGTGTGTGTGTGTGTGTGTGTGTGTGTGTGTGACACTAGAGCAGCGGTTCATGTGAAGGACCCCCACATTAACACTCATTAGCCCCGCAGACCCCCATTAGAACGTATTTGCCAGGGACCCCCATGAGAGAAGACGGCTCTAGCAGTGATCAAGTTCAAGGACCCCCGATTTGACCTGAATGCCCATTTAATGGCATTTCTATCTCTGGGACCCCCATATTGTAAAAACAATGTCAATTTAACTCAGAGAGTGTACAAATGGAACCAATTGTACACTCTCAGAGTTACATTACCCATAAGGGTCCATTTGGTTCCAAAGTATAATTTAGCTAGGGACCCCCTGGAACTCCCTCAAGGACCCCTGGGGGTCCCCAAGGACCCCTGGGGGTCCCCGGACCCCACTTTGGGAGCCACTGAACTAGAAGACAATGTCTGACTCCAAGTCTTTATTTTATTACTGGGTGGACATTGGGTGGAGAGCGCACACGCCGTGCACGTTAGACTGCTGTGTGTGTGGCCGTGCACGTTAGACTGCTGTGTGTGTGTGTGGCCGTGCACGTTAGACTGCTGTGTGTGGCCGTGCGCGTTAGACTGCTGTGTGTGTGTGGCCGTGCACGTTAGACTGCTGTGTGTGTGGCCGTGCACGTTAGACTGCTGTGTGTGTGTGTGGCCGTGCACGTTAGACTGCTGTGTGTGTGGCCGTGCACGTTAGACTGCTGTGTGTGTGTGTGGCCGTGCACGTTAGACTGCTGTGTGTGGCCGTGCGCGTTAGACTGCTGTGTGTGTGTGTGGCCGTGCACGTTAGACTGCTGTGTGTGTGGCCGTGCACGTTAGACTGCTGTGTGTGTGTGTGTGTGGCCGTGCACGTTAGACTGCTGTGTGTGGCCGTGCGCGTTAGACTGCTGTTTGTGTGTGGCCGTGCACGTTAGACTGCTGTTTGTGTGGCCGTGCACGTTAGACTGCTGTGTGTGTGGCTGTGCACGTTAGACTGCTGTGTGTGTGGCCGTGCACGTTAGACTGCTGTGTGTGTGGCCGTGCACGTTAGACTGCTGTGTGTGTGTGGCCGTTAATGGCCCCGCTAGGGTCCATTTGGTTCCATTTGTAAACTCTGAGTTAAAATAACATTGATTTTACAATATATATTGGGGGTCCCAGAGATAGAAATGCCATTGAATGGGGGTCCGTAGACTAATGCATGTCAAACTGGGGGTCCTTGAAATTAAACGGGTTGAGAATCACTGCTAGAGCTGTAGAAATCTCTTATGGGGGTCCCTGGCATATCTCTTCAAATGGGGGTCCGCAAGCTAATTGGTGTCAATTTGGGGGTCCTTGACATGAAAAAGTTTGAGAATCACTGCGTTAGACTCTGTGTGGCTGTGTGTTTGGGACCTCAGACTGTGTGTGTTTGGGACCTCAGACGGTGTGTGTTTGGGACCTCAGACTGTGTGTGTTTGGGACCTCAGACTGCTGTGTGTTTGGGACCTCAGACTGCTGTGTGTTTGGGACCTCAGACTGTGTGTGTTTGGGACCTCAGACTGCTGTGTGTTTGGGACCTCAGACTGTGTGTGTTTGGGACCTCAGACTGTGTGTGTTTGGGACCTCAGACGGTGTGTGTTTGGGACCTCAGACTGTGTGTGTTTGGGACCTCAGACTGCTGTGTGTTTGGGACCTCAGACTGCGGTGTGTTTGGGACCTCAGACTGTGTGTGTTTGGGACCTCAGACTGCTGTGTGTTTGGGACCTCAGACTGTGTGTGTTTGGGACCTCAGACTGTGTGTGTTTGGGACCTCAGACTGTGTGTGTTTGGGACCTCAGACTGTGTGTGTGGGACCTCAGACTGTGTGTGTGGGACCTCAGACTGTGTGTGTTTGGGACCTCAGACTGCTGTGTGTTTGGGACCTCAGACTGTGTGTGTGTTTGGGACCTCAGACTGTGTGTGTTTGGGACCTCAGACTGTGTGTGTTTGGGACCTCAGACTGTGTGTGTTTGGGACCTCAGACTGTGTGTGTTTGGGACCTCAGACTGCTGTGTGTTTGGGACCTCAGACTGCTGTGTGTTTGGGACCTCAGACTGTGTGTGTTTGGGACCTCAGACTGTGTGTGTGTTTGGGACCTCAGACTGCTGTGTGTTTGGGACCTCAGACTGTGTGTGTTTGGGACCTCAGACTGCTGTGTGTTTGGGACCTCAGACTGTGTGTGTGTTTGGGACCTCAGACTGTGTGTGTTTGGGACCTCAGACTGCTGTGTTTTTGGGACCTCAGACTGCTGTGTGTTTGGGACCTCAGACTGCTGTGTGTTTGGGACCTCAGACTGTGTGTTTGGGACCTCAGACTGTGTGTTTGGGACCTCAGACTGTGTGTGTTTGGGACCTCAGACTGCTGTGTGTTTGGGACCTCAGACTGTGTGTGTGTGGGACCTCAGACTGTGTGTGTTTGGGACCTCAGACTGCTGTGTGTTTGGGACCTCAGGCTGTGTGTGTTTGGGACCTCAGACTGTGTGTGTTTGGGACCTCAGACTGCTGTGTTTTTGGGACCTCAGACTGTGTGTGTTTGGGACCTCAGGCTGCTGTGTGTTTGGGACCTCAGACTGTGTGTGTTTGGGACCTCAGACTGTGTGTGTTTGGGACCTCAGACTGTGTGTTTGGGACCTCAGACTGCTGTGTGTTTGGGACCTCAGACTGTGTGTGTTTGGGACCTCAGACTGTGTGTGTTTGGGACCTCAGACTGTGTGTTTGGGACCTCAGACTGCTGTGTGTGTTTGGGACCTCAGACTGTGTGTGTTTGGGACCTCAGACTGCTGTGTGTTTAGGACCTCAGACTGTGTGTGTTTGTGGCCTCAGACTGTGTGTTTGGGACCTCAGACTGTGTGTTTGGGACCTCAGACTGTGTGTGTTTGGGACCTCAGACTGTGTGTGTGTTTGGGACCTCAGACTGTGTGTGTTTGGGACCTCAGACTGTGTGTGTTTGGGACCTCAGACTGTGTGTGTTTGGGACCTCAGACTGTGTGTGTTTGGGACCTCAGACTGTGTGTGTTTGGGACCTCAGACTGCTGTGTGTTTGGGACCTCAGACTGCTGTGTGTTTGGGACCTCAGACTGCTGTGTGTTTGGGACCTCAGACTGTGTGTGTTTGGGACCTCAGACTGTGTGTGTGTTTGGGACCTCAGACTGCTGTGTGTTTGGGACCTCAGACTGTGTGTGTTTGGGACCTCAGACTGCTGTGTGTTTGGGACCTCAGACTGTGTGTGTGTTTGGGACCTCAGACTGTGTGTGTTTGGGACCTCAGTCTGTGTGTGTGTGGGACCTCAGACTGCTGTGTTTTTGGGACCTCAGACTGTGTGTGTTTGGGACCTCAGGCTGCTGTGTGTTTGGGACCTCAGACTGTGTGTGTTTGGGACCTCAGACTGTGTGTTTGGGACCTCAGACTGTGTGTGTTTGGGACCTCAGACTGCTGTGTGTTTGGGACCTCAGACTGTGTGTGTTTGGGACCTCAGACTGTGTGTGTTTGGGACCTCAGACTGCTGTGTGTTTAGGACCTCAGACTGTGTGTGTTTGTGACCTCAGACTGTGTGTTTGGGACCTCAGACTGTGTGTTTGGGACCTCAGACTGTGTGTGTTTGGGACCTCAGACTGTGTGTGTTTGGGACCTCAGACTGTGTGTGTTTGGGACCTCAGACTGTGTGTGTTTGGGACCTCAGACTGTGTGTGTTTGGGACCTCAGACTGTGTGTGTTTGGGACCTCAGACTGCTGTGTGTTTGGGACCTCAGACTGCTGTGTGTTTGGGACCTCAGACTGCTGTGTGTTTGGGACGTCAGGCTGTGTGTGTTTGGGACCTCAGACTGTGTGTGTTTGGGACGTCAGGCTGTGTGTGTTTGGGACGTCAGGCTGTGTGTGTTTGGGACCTCAGACTGTGTGTGTTTGGGACAATTTACAATTTACAATTTAGGCATTTAGCAGACGCTCTTAGTCCAGAGCGACTTACATTAAGCAAGAACAAAAAACATGGGAATACATCACATATGTAAAATACATTTATCGCGAAACATGCATAAGCTAAGAACGTGACTAGAACATATCTATATAATGACACTATACATATAAACTATAACTAGAACATATCTATATAATGACACTATACATATAAACTATACATATATGCTATACTATGCTGTACATATATACTATGAAGTGCTATGACTACATACAATGCACTTATTGTGCTGTCTACATGACATGCTATAAGTCTGTTTCAAATGCTATATAAGGGAAGTCAGGCTGTGTGTGTTTGGGACCTCAGACTGTGTGTTTGGACCGTACCATTGGACTGGACCGTACCATTAACCCTGTGTGTTTCCCAGGTGGTACCATGGTAAACTGGACCGTACCATTGCGGAGGAGCGACTGCGGCAGGCCAGGGAACCAGGAAGTTATCTGATCAGAGAGAGCGACCGACGGCCGGGATCCTTCGTCCTGTCCTTCCTGAGCATGACCAGCGTGGTCAACCACTTCAGGTACGCACGCACACACACACGCATGGACACGCACACACATAGACACATTGCGCCACATTTTCACGATTTTTCAAAAATAGCAGATCTGAGAGCTTGCCGAGCTACGAGCTTGTAGATCTGCTATTTTTCAACAGCTAAAGTATAACACAAGTAAGACGCGCGAACGCGGGAAGCGAACGCAGCTCGTAAATTGCAAAAACAACAATTAGAATAAATTACGTAATTTATGTTTTTTTTTAAGTTCTCTATTTGTTGTGTTTTTTAAGATTTTGTTTAAGTTAAGTATTTTTTTAAGTTAAGTATTTTTTTAAGTTAAGTTTTTTAAGTTTTTCCTTTTAAAGTTTTTCCTTTTTAAGTTTTTTTTTTTTTTTAAGTTAAGTTTTCTTTTAAGTTAAGTTTTTCCTTAAAGTTTTTCCTTTTTTAAGTTTTTTTTTATTTTTTAAGTTAAGTTTTTTTTTAAGTTAAGTTTTTTAAGTTTTTCCTTTTAAAGTTTTTCCTTTTTTTTAAGTTAAGTTTTCTTTTAAGTTAAGTTTTTCCTTAAAGTTTTTCCTTTTTAAGTGTTTTTTTTAAGTTAAGTTTTTTTTTTAAGTTAAGTTTTTTTTAAGTCAAGTTTTGTGCGTGCGTGCGTGCGTGCGTGCGTGCGTGCGTGCGTGCATGCGGTGCGTGTGTGTGCGTGTCTGTGCACGTGCATGTGTGTGTGTGTTTTTGTGTGTGATACAGCTGCGCCCTCTGGTGGTGGGCGGGTGGTGTTACAGCGTGACACACACACACACAGACACACAGACACACAGACAGGATCTGCTGGGTCTCATAGTAAATGCTCACTGCGTTCGCAATAATGCTTAAAACACCAAAAGGGGTTCCCGTCCTGAATGGGATAAGCTAGATGTGCCGAAGGTGAGCAGAACGTCTAGTTTGTAACATTCCTAATTGACATCATCGTTAACCCTTTAGGATCATCGCCATGTGTGGAGACTATTGCATATATTTACATATATTATCGTTAACCCTTCAGGATCATCGCCATGTGTGGAGACTATTACATCGGTGGGCGGCGCTTCTCGTCTCTCTCCGACCTGATTGGCTACTACAGCTACGTTTCCTGTCTGCTGAAAGGAGAGAAGCTGCTGTCTCCAGTGGCGCCCCCAGAGGTGAGAACAGGACATTACATCATTATTATTATTATTATAACGGGTGAGAACCTGGTACTGCCGTACACCGTGAAATCAGAAATGACCTTCGAACATCGCCGATCTGATCACCACGGACAGCGCCGTAGAGAAAACGGCGCCTAAACATCGCGGCTAAAACAGAAGCTAACGGGTGCGCGCACTCAAACAGGGCAGGCGGGGGCCCTAGCAACCGGCCCCTAGCAACCGGAGTGAAAGTGGAAAACAGCGAGGCCTTCTCGTGTTGATATAAAACGTCTTAGAACGAGTATACTCGTCCTGAGCATCAGATGTGTTAACACATCGACTGCCACCATGCTTTCAGTCTGTGTCCATGCTTGTCTTATTCAAGGGGCAAAGATTAGCCGGAGGCGACAATAAGTGTCATATAGTGTCATTAGATATATTTTAATTTAATTGTTGCTAATTGTCTTCCAGCCTGTAGAAGACAGGAGGAGAGTCCGCGCCATTCTGCCTTATACCAAAGTACCTGACACCGATGAGATAAGGTAGTGTGTGTGTGTGTGTGTGTGTGTGTGTGTGTGTGTGTGTGTGTGTGTGTGTGTGTGTGTGTGTGCGTGTGCGTGTGCGCGTGCGTGCGTGCGTTCGTGTACACAGTGAGAACCATGACAGTGGTTTGGTTTCACACTCATGTAGTTACCCCATCGCTCAGATCAGGCCTACACAGGGAGGCTGCTGGCAGAACAGTCACAAAAAACGCCGGGACAACGCTCCACACGTCCCAAACTCTTCTCCCTTCTGGCTCCAAAACTATGGAATTAACTTCCCATTACAGTCAGAACTACAGACTCACTCCCAATCTAAACTATGGAATGAACTTCCCATTGCAGTCAGAACTACAGACTCACTCCCAATCTAAACTATGGAATTAACTTCCCATTGCAGTCAGAACTACAGACTCACTCCCAATCTAAACTATGGAATGAACTTCCCATTGCAGTCAGAACTACAGACTCACTCCCAATCTAAACTATGGAATGAACTTCCCATTGCAGTCAGAACTACAGACTCACTCCCAATCTAAACTATGGAATGAACTTCCCATTACAGTCAGAACTACAGACTCACTCCCAATCTAAACTATGGAATGAACTTCCCATTGCAGTCAGAACTACAGACTCATTCCCAATCTAAACTATGGAATGAACTTCCCATTGCAGTCAGAACTACAGACTCATTCCCAATCTAAACTATGGAATGAACTTCCCATTGCAGTCAGAACTACAGACTCACTCCCAATATTCCACCGTAGTCTGAAAACCCACCTCTTCAGACTCCATTTTAGCCCGTAGCCCCTCCCCTAGCCTCGACGACCTTACAGGCGTATGGAAAGGCAAAAATTACGTAACTTAGATGGCATTTATTATAGACGGAGCATTCTATAGTGTAGACTCATAGTTAGACAGATGTTAGGTTCTTATGATCCTAGATGACTATTTCTTGCTTACTGTAAATCACTCTGGATTAAGAGAGGCTGATAAATGAATACATTGTGTTATAAACGTCCAGACACCTGGCAGCTCTTCCAGAAGAACTGATGAATAATATTCATAACAATATTTACCCTTCAGCTTCCTTATGAATCATAATCATAATCATAACAATAATGCTTCAGCTTCCTGAAAGGAGACATGTTCATCGTCCACAACGAGTTGGATGACGGTTGGATGTGGGTGACCAACGTGAGGACCGAAGAGGGAGGCCTGATCGTTGAGGACCTGGTGGAGGATGTGGTGAGTTAATACTACTAGTACTAGTTAACACTACTACTACTATACTACTAATACTAAGGACTGATCGTAGAGGACCTGGTGGAGGATGTGGTGAGTTAATACTACTAGTACTAGTTAACACTACTACTACTATACTACTAATACTAAGGACTGATCGTAGAGGACCTGGTGGAGGATGTGGTGAGTTAATACTACTAGTACTAGTTAACACTACTACTACTATACTACTAATACTAAGGACTGATCGTAGAGGACCTGGTGGAGGATGTGGTGAGTTAATACTACTAGTACTAGTTAACACTACTACTACTATACTACTAATACTAAGGACTGATCGTAGAGGACCTGGTAGAGGATGTGGTGAGATTATGGGCCACTATAGTTCCACACTCACTCCAGAGGACCACTATGGTTCCACACTCACTCCAGAGGGCCACTATAGTTCCACACTCACTCCAGAGGGCCACTATAGTTCCACACTCACTCCAGAGGGCCACTATAGTTCCACACTCACTCCAGAGGGCCACTATAGTTCCACACTCACTCCAGAGGGCCACTATAGTTCCACACTCACTCCAGAGGGGCCACATTGCATATTTCTTTCGTAGCAAAAATAGGCGATCTACAAGCTGTGATGCGCTTTGAGCTTGTAGATCGGCTATTTTTGCAATTATTGTCTCCACCAGGCCGAAGGCATGGGGAGAGAGTATGTTTTGCACTCCGTCCGTGTGTGTGTGTGCGTCCGTTACCAGCTAATCTCCGGCACCGTTGGCCCGATCCATGCCAAACTTTGCACACACACTCCCTGGATGCCAACGATGAACCTCTGCCCCACATTTTCCAGAACGGCCTGTTATAGCGCCACCAGGAGGCCGACTTTTGTAAAACACATTTTTTGATATTACTCCTCCATATTTTGTCCAAAAATCCCGCAAATCGTTACACAGTATCTCTATAGTCATGTGATCAAGACAGATCTGTCCGATATTGCATATTCCATCCTGATTGGCTAACAGTGACTTTCAAAATTTGCAGGATTGGCCCGATTTGCCATCCAAGTCGTAAGAAGAAATTGTACCTTTTTCACATTGGCCTATTATAGCGCCACCAGGAGGCCACAACCTGACCTGCCCTGGTGGAGACCTGTGCCCCGAGGGGCACTTTTTCTAGTTCGAATTGAAATCCTGAATAATCTTTTGCTATTTTTGAATTGGAATCCTGAAAACGTTCCAAGTCACGTTTCCACGTCACGTTTCCAAGTCAGGTTTCCAAGTCAGGTTTCCAAGTCAGGTTTCCAAGTCAGGTTTCCAAGTCACGTTTCCAAGTCAGGTTTCCAAGTCAGGTTTCCAAGTCAGGTTTCCAAGTCAGGTTTCCAAGTCAGGTTTCCAAGTCACGTTTCCAAGTCACGTTTCCAAGTCACGTTTCCAAGTCACGTTTCCAAGTCAGGTTTCCAAGTCACGTTTCTAAGTTATCCGTAGACTAATACATGTCAAACTGAGGGTCCTTTTAAACAGGTTGAGAATCACTGCTAGAGCTGTAAAAATCTTCTCTAAATCTTAATCTTACTTACTTTTTAGGAAATGTTTGCGTTGAGTCTCTGTGAAAATGTTAAGGGTGGGCCTTAACATTTTGGTGCTTGTACCAAATGAGTAAGTAAGAAGAAGTAGGAAGTGAACCCAGTGTCGATGACATCAGAGACACTGGGCTCACTGCTAAAATCTAAAATATCTAAAACCACATATTGCACACATAAAGACCCCCAGGAAAGTGTTCTAAATCTTCTAAACGTCATTAACATTCTTTTCTTTTGCAAAAAGGGTGAAGTGTCCCTTTAGACTGGGGGTTTCTCAAAGCATCCCAGAGGTGTAACGCTGTCTTTATCTCCTCTAATGATCGTCAAAGGTCACAATGTTGCTGAAATCCTTTCGGAAATCCTCGAGCGCTGCTGCTGCGTTGTCTTTTATGCCAGCAGCAAAAGGCTTAACACAATCAGTGCCGGAAGTCCTTCAAAATAGGAGCTCTGGGGTGCCGGAAAGACATGGCCGCTTTTACTCGGAAACTCACGACCCGGAAACAATCCACTAAAAAAAGTTTACTTTACATAGCTAGCTTACATTGCGATCGTTTTAATTTATACGATATATGATCCAAAAAGCGTTCATATTTTGCGGGAGAGACGGATGCGGAGCAGAAATGAAGCGCCAGTATATCGATCCGTTCAACACCACGGAGAGCGCCCTGGATTAGGAGAGACGAGTCATTCTTTCCGCCGCGCTAACGGCTAAGTCAATGGTACCATTTTATTTAATTTCAAATGAATTATTATTTCAAAATTGGACATAAAAAAAGACAACATTTTATTACTACACATTAACTAACTACTAATTGTAGTAATATCCTCCAAGTTTGAGAATGGAATTGTCGCCAGAATTAATAGCCTATATATGGCGCCGACATCGGCCGCTGTGATTGGCCGGAAGGAAGCTGTGCTGTTCAATAATGGCGATGTTGTTTTTTTTCAGGGGCGGGAAGAGGATCCACACGAAGGAAAAGTGTGAGTTTAAACTTTACTTTCTTTTCAAAATATGTTTTATTTAATTTAAAAAATGACAGAGAATGAGAGAAATAATGACAAGACAAAGCCAGGCCTCTCACAGCCATGCCTCTCTCCGCTTCATGTCCTAATGTCCTAAAGAATAAGGTCGCGGATACACGCAGCCGAAATGAGTTTTCTTCGACGGGTGGCTGGCATCTCCCTTAGAGATAGGGTGATAAGTTCATCTCCCTTAGAGATAGGGTGAGAAGTTAATCTCCCTTAGAGATAGGGTGAGAAGTTCATCTCCCTTAGAGATAGGGTGAGAAGTTAATCTCCCTTAGAGATAGGGTGAGAAGTTCATCTCCCTTAGAGACAGGGTGAGAAGTTCATCTCCCTTAGAGATAGGGTGAGAAGTTCACCTCCCTTAGAGATAGGGTGAGAAGTTCATCTCCCTTAGAGATAGGGTGAGAAGTTCATCTCCCTTAGAGATAGGGTGAGAAGTTCATCTCCCTTAGAGATAGGGTGAGAAGTTCATCTCCCTTAGAGATAGGGTGAGAAGTTCATCTCCCTTAGAGATAGGGTGAGAAGTTCATCTCCCTTAGAGATAGGGTGAGAAGTTCACCTCCTTTAGAGATAGTGTGAGAAGTTCACCTCCCTTAGAGATAGGGTGAGAAGTTCATCTCCCTTAGAGATAGGGTGAGAAGTTCATCTCCCTTAGAGATAGGGTGAGTGAGAAGTTCATCTCCCTTAGAGATAGGGTGAGTGAGAAGTTCATCTCCCTTAGAGATAGGGTGAGAAGTTCATCTCCCTTAGAGATAGGGTGAGAAGTTCAGTCACACGAGAGAGACTCGGAGTAGAACCGCTGCTCCTTCGCCTGGAAACAACATATTCTCAGATGGGGGTTTGCGTCTAAATAAAAATTTTTTTAGGGGCCTTGTCATGAAATACTTTGAGAACGACTGACATAAAAACATGGGTTTTTCAGAAAACTGAGGATTTAGAATCGTCCTCAGGTCCAAATGGGTTAAAACATTGTAATATTGATCCTTTTATTGATCCAGGGTGTAGCAGGGACCACCTGGGTCATGTACAGTATACAGTGTAATCAATGTGTTTATTAACACCTTGGATGTCCAAGCCGGAGTTCTCCGTCCAAGTGCAAGGTCACGGTCAAGTGCCCAAGCCGGAGATTGATAAACAAGACGGAGATTAATGAAAACAAAACCGTTCGCATCGCTCTAGAGCCTTGGAGCGCTTGTTGCCCGATCCGATGACGTGTCAAAAAGTGACACGTCATCTCCCCTGCCTTTTTAGCTGACGAAAAATCTTAAAACGATCATAACTCCCGATCTAAATCATCCCGTCTAATTCTGAAAAAAGATCCTGTGTTAGACGGCGCTCAGCGGTCCAGTCGCTAGTCGCGATAGATTTATTATTACCTCCCGTTGTTGTCGATCGACTCTAGAGTGGTGTGGCTATTGTTAGCTGCTACACAGACATGCACACCAGCTTCCGGTGCGCCGGTAAAAGTGGTCCGTGCGCTACAAATGATGGGCACCCTGGATGAAATGGATTAAATAGTTCCGGGCTTCTAAGGTGTTAACACAATCAGCGCCGGGATTTCTTTCAAATTAGAAGCTCAGGGTGCCGGGAAGATATGGCAGCTTTTACTCTGAAAGCCAGGGGCTTCCGTTCCGTACAAAAACCGGGAGCCATAATGTTGCTTGCTTACCTTTACGATGACTACGATAAAGTCTCTCTAGAAGCGTTAATATTCCGGGCGAGAGGGATGTTGTTGAAGTCAGAAATGAAGACAGAAGTAGAGCCATCTGGTCAGAACCACGGAGAGCTTCAGAACCACGGAGAGCTCCCTAGATTACGCACGGCGAGCCTTTCTTTCTGTAAACAGGGAAGTGAACGGCAGAGGATGGGCCAACCCCAAAACAAAGAAAATAAAATCTGAATATATTCTCCGTTTTGATATCAAAGACAAAGCGCTAGGACGTGTGTACACGTCGTCACAATCAGTGGGTTGGATTAGCTATGACGGCTCCACACGTCTGAAGTGTAATTAATGAATGTGTAAATGAATTACCAGGTGGTATCACGGGAAGATCAGCAAGCAGGAAGCATACACGCTGCTGATGACAGGTATTATTATTATTATTACTATTATTATTACTTCCACTTTTTTTCAAATTTTAACCCTGTTCGATTCATCGAAATAACCTTTCCTTTTTTCTGGTGACTGATTCTCTCTCTCTCTCTCTCTCTCTCTCTCTCTCTCTCTCTCTCTCTCTGTGTATACCTATCTCTCTCTCTCTGACTCTCTCTCTCTCTCTCTCTCTCTCTCTCTCTCTCTCTCTCTCTCTCTCTCTCTCTCTGTGTATACCTATCTCTCTCTCTCTCTCTCTCTCTCTCTCTCTCTCTCTCTCTGTCCCTATGTCTCTCTCTCGCAGTGGGCCAGGTGTGCAGCTTCCTCGTTCGCCCCTCAGACAACACTCCAGGAGATTACTCTCTGTTCTTTCGTACCAATGAGAACATCCAAAGGTTTAAGATCTGCCCCACGCCCAACAACCACGCCCCCCCACGCCCCGCCACGCCCAACAACCAGTACATGATGGGAGGACGTTATTACAACAGGTAGTTATACTAACCTAACCCTAACCTTACCCCTACCCCTAACCCTAACCCTAACCCACGCCCAACAACCAGTACATGATGGGAGGGAGATACTACAACAGGTAGTTATTATTACTAACCTTACCCCTACCCCTAACCCTAACCCTAACCCTAACCCTAACCCTAACCCTAACCCACGCCCAACAACCAGTACATGATGGGAGGGAGATACTACAACAGGTAGTTATACTAACCTAACCCTAACCTTACCCCTACCCCTAACCCACGCCCAACAACCAGTACATGATGGGAGGGAGATACTACAACAGGTAGTTATACTAACCTAACCCTAACCTTACCCCTACCCCTAACCCACGCCCAACAACCAGTACATGATGGGAGGGAGATACTACAACAGGTAGTTATTATTACTAACCTAACCCTAACCCCTAACCCACACCCAACAACCAGTACATGATGCGAGGGAGATACTACAACAGGTAGTTATTATTACTAACCCTAACCCCTAACCCACACCCAACAACCAGTACATGATGCGAGGGAGATACTACAACAGGTAGTTATTATTACTAACCCTAACCCTAACCCATGCCCTACAACCAGTACATGATGCGAGGGAGATACTACAACAGGTAGTTATTATTACTAACCTAACCCTAACCCATGCCCTACAACCAGTACATGATGGGAGGACGATATTATAACAGGTTAATCTAGTTACCTAGCCCTGGTCTGTCTTTCTGTCCAGTGTGGATGACATAATTGTAATGAGTTGTACCTGTCTGTCTTTCTGTCCAGCGTGGATGACATAATTGTAATGAGTTGTACCTGTCTGTCTTTCTGTCCAGTGTTGATGACATCATCGAGCACTATAAGAAAGAGCAGATCGTTGAGGGATACAACCTGAAGGATGCTGTTTCAGTTCAGGTAAAAATACTCATGTACTCATAATATATACTATAATACTACTACTACTAATGTACTCATACTGTATACTATAATACTACTACTACTACAACCTGAAGGATGCGGTTTCAGTTCAGGTCAAAATAATTAGCACAGGTGATCTAAATGTTATAAATGTGTTCCTCCCAGCACCAGGAACAGGTGATCTAAATGTTATAAATGTGTTCCTCCCAGCGCCAGGAACAGGTGATCTAAATGTGTTCCCCCCAGCACCAGGAACAGGTGATCTAAATGTTATAAATGTGTTCCTCCCAGCGCCAGGAACAGGTGATCTAAATGTTATAAATGTGTTCCTCCCAGCACCAGGAACAGGTGATCTAAATGTTATAAATGTGTTCCTCTCAGCACCAGGAACAGGTGATTTAAATGTTATAAATGTGTTCCTCCCAGCACCAGGAACAGGTGATCTAAAGGTGTATAAATGTGTTCCTCTCGGCACCAGGAACAGGTGATCTAAATGTTATAAATGTGTTCCTCCCAGCACCAGGAACAGGTGATCTAAAGGTGTATAAATGTGTTCCTCCCAGCACCAGGAACAGGTGATCTAAAGGTGTATAAATGTGTTCCTCCCAGCACCAGGAACAGGTGATCTCCGACATCGTGGACGGTAAGGAGATCTACAACACCGTCCGACGGAAACCCAAAGACGCTTTCTACAAGAACATCGTCAAGAAAGGATACATCCTGTTTAATAAAGGTACTACATCCTGTTAGTATAGGATACATCCTGTTACTATAGGATACATCCTGTTAGTATAGGACACATCCTGTTAGTATAGGATACATCCTGTTAATATAGGATACATCCTGTTAGTATAGGATACATCCTGTTAATATAGGATACATCCTGTTAGTATAGGACACATCCTGTTAGTATAGGATACATCCTGTTAATATAGGACACATCCTGTTAGTATAGGATACATCCTGTTAATATAGGATACATCCTGTTAGATACATCCTGTTACTATAGGATACATCCTGTTAGTATAGGACACATCCTGTTAGTATAGGATACATCCTGTTAGTATAGGATACATCCTGTTAGTATAGGATACATCCTGTTAGTATAGGATACATCCTGTTACTATAGGATACATCCTGTTTAATAAAGGTACTACATCCTGTTAGTATAGGACACATCCTGTTAGTATAGGATACATCCTGTTAGTATAGGATACATCCTGTTAGTATAGGATACATCCTGTTAGTATAGGATACATCCTGTTAGTATAGGATACATCCTGTTAGTATAGGATACATCCTGTTAGTATAGGATACATCCTGTTACTATAGGATACATCCTGTTTAATAAAGGTACTACATCCTGTTAGTATAGGATACATCCTGTTACTATAGGATACATCCTGTTAGTATAGGACACATCCTGTTAGTATAGGATACATCCTGTTAATATAGGATACATCCTGTTAGTATAGGATACATCCTGTTAATATAGGATACATCCTGTTAGTATAGGACACATCCTGTTAGTATAGGATACATCCTGTTAATATAGGACACATCCTGTTAGTATAGGATACATCCTGTTAATATAGGATACATCCTGTTAGATACATCCTGTTACTATAGGATACATCCTGTTAGTATAGGACACATCCTGTTAGTATAGGATACATCCTGTTAGTATAGGATACATCCTGTTAATATAGGATACATCCTGTTAGTATAGGATACATCCTGTTAATATAGGATACATCCTGTTAGTATAGGACACATCCTGTTAGTATAGGATACATCCTGTTAATATAGGACACATCCTGTTAGTATAGGATACATCCTGTTAATATAGGATACATCCTGTTAGATACATCCTGTTAGTATAGGATACATCCTGTTAGTATAGGATACATCCTGTTAATATAGGACACATCCTGTTAGTATAGGATACATCCTGTTAATATAGGATACATCCTGTTAGATACATCCTGTTACTATAGGATACATCCTGTTAGTATAGGACACATCCTGTTAGTATAGGATACATCCTGTTACTATAGGATACATCCTGTTAGTATAGGATACATCCTGTTAGTATAGGATACATCCTGTTAATATAGGATACATCCTGTTAGTATAGGATACATCCTGTTACTATAGGATACATCCTGTTAATATAGGACACATCCTGTTAGTATAGGATACATCCTGTTAATATAGGATACATCCTGTTAGTATAGGACACATCCTGTTAGTATAGGATACATCCTGTTAATATAGGACACATCCTGTTAGTATAGGATACATCCTGTTAATATAGGATACATCCTGTTAGATACATCCTGTTACTATAGGATACATCCTGTTAGTATAGGACACATCCTGTTAGTATAGGATACATCCTGTTAGATACATCCTGTTACTATAGGATACATCCTGTTAGTATAGGACACATCCTGTTAGTATAGGATACATCCTGTTAATATAGGACACATCCTGTTAGTATAGGATACATCCTGTTAATATAGGATACATCCTGTTAGTATAGGACACATCCTGTTAGTATAGGATACATCCTGTTAGTATAGGACACATCCTGTTAGTATAGGATACATCCTGTTAATATAGGATACATCCTGTTAGTATAGGACACATCCTGTTAGTATAGGATACATCCTGTTAGTATAGGATACATCCTGTTAATATAGGATACATCCTGTTAATATAGGATACATCCTGTTAATATAGGATACATCCTGTTAGTATAGGACACATCCTGTTAGTATAGGATACATCCTGTTAGTATAGGATACATCCTGTTAGTATAGGATACATCCTGTTAGTATAGGATACATCCTGTTAGTATAGGATACATCCTGTTAATATAGGATACATCCTGTTAGTATAGGACACATCCTGTTAGTATAGGATACATCCTGTTAGTATAGGATACATCCTGTTAGTATAGGATACATCCTGTTAGTATAGGATACATCCTGTTAGTATAGGATACATCCTGTTAGTATAGGATACATCCTGTTAATATAGGATACATCCTGTTAGTATAGGATACATCCTGTTAGTATAGGATACATCCTGTTAGTATAGGACACATCCTGTTAATATAGGATACATCCTGTTAATATAGGATACATCCTGTTAATATAGGATACATCCTGTTAGTATAGGATACATCCTGTTAGTATAGGATACATCCTGTTAGTATAGGATACATCCTGTTAGTATAGGATACATCCTGTTAATATAGGATACATCCTGTTAGTATAGGATACATCCTGTTAATATAGGATACATCCTGTTAATATAGGATACATCCTGTTACTATAGGATACATCCTGTTAGTATAGGACACATCCTGTTAGTATAGGATACATCCTGTTAGTATAGGACACATCCTGTTAGTATAGGATACATCCTGTTAATATAGGATACATCCTGTTAGTATAGGATACATCCTGTTAGATACATCCTGTTAGTATAGGATACATCCTGTTAATATAGGATACATCCTGTTACTATAGGATACATCCTGTTAGTATAGGACACATCCTGTTAGTATAGGATACATCCTGTTAGTATAGGACACATCCTGTTAGTATAGGATACATCCTGTTAGATACATCCTGTTAGTATAGGATACATCCTGTTAATATAGGATACATCCTGTTAGTATAGGATACATCCTGTTACTATAGGATACATCCTGTTAGTATAGGATACATCCTGTTAGTATAGGATACATCCTGTTAGTATAGGATACATCCTGTTAGTATAGGATACATCTTGTTAGTATAGGATACATCCTGTTAGTATAGGATACATCCTGTTAATATAGGATACATCCTGTTAATATAGGATACATCCTGTTAATATAGGATACATCCTGTTAGTATAGGATACATCCTGTTAGTATAGGATACATCCTGTTAGTATAGGATACATCCTGTTAGTATAGGATACATCCTGTTAGATACATCCTGTTAGTATAGGATACATCCTGTTAATATAGGATACATCCTGTTAATATAGGATACATCCTGTTAGTATAGGACACATCCTGTTAGTATAGGATACATCCTGTTAATATAGGACACATCCTGTTAATATAGGATACATCCTGTTACTATAGGATACATCCTGTTAGTATAGGACACATCCTGTTAGTATAGGATACATCCTGTTAATATAGGATACATCCTGTTAATATAGGATACATCCTGTTAATATAGGATACATCCTGTTAGTATAGGGTACATCCTGTTAATATAGGATACATCCTGTTAGTATAGGATACATCCTGTTAATATAGGATACATCCTGTTAATATAGGATACATCCTGTTAGTATAGGGTACATCCTGTTAGTATAGGATACATCCTGTTAGTATAGGATACATCCTGTTAGTATAGGATACATCCTGTTAGTATAGGATACATCCTGTTAATATAGGATACATCCTGTTTAACACCCTCTCTCTCTCTCTGTCTCTGTCTCTCTGTCTCTCTCTCTCTGTCTCTCTCTCTCTCTGTCTCTCTCTCTCTCTCTCTCTCTCTCTCTCTCTCTCTGTCTCTCTCTCTGTCTCTCTCTCTGTCTCTCTCTCTCTGTGTCTCTCTCTCTGTATCTCTCTCTCTCTCTCTCTCTCTCTCTCTCTCTCTCTGTATCTCTCTCTCTCTCTCTCTCTCTCTCTCTGTATCTCTCTCTCTCTCTCTCTCTCTCTCTCTCTCTCTCTCTCTCTCTCTCCCCCCTCCAGGAAAAGGCAAGCGGTGGAAGAACCTGTACTTCATCCTGGAGGGAAACGACGCCCAGCTGATCTACTTTGAGAGCGAGAAGAGAGCGACCAAACCCAAAGGCCTGATCGACCTCAGCGTGTGCTCCGTGTACGGAGTCCACGACAGTCTGTTTGGCAGGTAACTGAAGAGTCCACGACAGTCTGTTTGGCAGGTAACTTCTACTGTAATAATAAAAATCACACCCCTGTGAAGTGAGCGGTGCAACTGTTCTCTACAGTTGCACCGCGCAACTGTAGAGAACAGTTGCACCGCTCACTTCACAGGGGTGTGATTTTTATTATTACAGTAGAAGTTTACAGACCAAACTGTAAATAAAAGGTTTACATGACTTTCTGTCTCAGTCCGTATATAGCGAGCTGTAGTGAATAAGTACAGAACAGTTGCAACGCTCACTTCACAGGGGTGTGATTTTAATTATTACAGTAGAAGTTTACAGACCAAACTGTAAATAAAAGGTTTACATGACTTTCTGCCTCAGTCCGTATATAGCGAGCTGTATTGAATAAGCAGAATATGGGACAGAGTTGCACCACTCACTTCACATGGGTGTGATTTTTATTATTACTACAGTAGAAGTTTTTGAGTGGTGTAAACCACTCCTACAACTGGCTTTTGTGTGCATAAAAAAATGACCATGGTTGCTATGTTCAAAATAATTTCTGACGTAATTAAATCACACCCGGGTGAACTGGATGACCGTAGCAACCGTGGTCATTTTCTCTGCACAGAAAAAGCCAGTTGTGAAATCACATCCGGGTATGATTTCATTACGTCAGATCAGAGCTGATCAGGCTACATAATACCTTACCTTATTTCATTACGTCAGACATTACGTCAGACCACAGCTGATCATGCTATATAAAACCTTACACCACTCAGTTCACACGGGTGTGATTTTTTTCTTATGAAAGCAGAGAGTCTTCTGTTTCATACGGTATATAGTATTTATATGTCGCAATAGGCCTTATTTTGTGAATCTTGAGTTCGGGTCCATGTCTTCTCTGCAGTTATATCTGGTGGGCGCAATGTGCATCCAGTAACCAATTTATGACAAAGTGTACATGGGATCAATGTTTACTCTTTTCCTTGTAAAAGTACACATTCAGGGCTTTCATTCGGTGTATAGGATGTATAGCATATTTATTGTGTTTATTGTTATATCTGCCTGTCAATGTCTGACTATAAACCTTCATAACTCTGCTTTCTTTAGATAAGGATGATGATGATGATGATTGCCTCGCCTCGCCTAATCTATCTCACTGCTTTCATTGTCTTGATCGCAGTAACATTGGGGGGGGGGGGGGGGTCATGGGCACATTGGGCAGCAAAAGTCTTGATCCGTACGGCTATAAAAAGTCCCAGTCCACCGTTCGGTTCAGAACTATAGTATAACGGTGAGACGCGTTGTCATCATCAGCTGATTTTGTTTTTCAAGCTAGTATAGGGGAACATGCCTGGGCATGCAGCATGGGGGCGATGGAGAAAAAAAAAAGCTTCACCCGGCTGTGATGTCGACGTCGATGTTTTCCTTGTCGACAAGGAAAAAATGACTTCCACAGATCACAACACCACGGTTTAGGACGCGGAAAAGTTCGTTATACATTACACCCGGGTCGATTACGTCCCAGACGCGTTCATTGCGGTCTTATCACTACAATTATAATGAATAAAAAAGCGTTACAATCACACGTCCGAGCGATCTCCGATTATGACGGCTCTGCATGGCGATACGTGATCCACCAACGGAACACTGTCTGTTGTCGTGGCGGCCCCTCGATACTGTGGTTAGTTCGTAGTATTGTAGGCTCGGGGATCGTTTGGTCGCTACAGTATGAAGAAGGAAACATGCATCTGTCCATGTGTGTTGCAGACGTTATGCAATGCCAATCCGGTGCATATGTGTTTAGGCAGCGTTCCGTTCATAATTTTTTTCCCCGAGAGACAGAGCCCCCATCTCGCAAGATCCTCCTCCTGGAGAAACAGGAGGGGAGGGGGGAATCGAGTATTATAGTGTTGGGTGA
Organism: Electrona antarctica; assembly: GCF_951216825.1. Classification (NCBI taxonomy): domain Eukaryota; kingdom Metazoa; phylum Chordata; class Actinopteri; order Myctophiformes; family Myctophidae; genus Electrona; species Electrona antarctica. The sequence continues at coordinate 51,666,180 of NC_136794.1, forward strand.
AATGTCCGAGGTGGGGGAAAGCCTGGTGAGGCGCGGTTAGGTGAAATTTGATTCTTTTCACACACCGACTAGATCGGCATGGGCGCGTCCATTTTACACTGGCTTCTACACGTAAAGCGGCCCGCCCTCCTGTTTTCAGGAGGGGAGGGTTTTTTTTTTCTGATCACGTGAGCGGGACTAAGCAGCAATGACAGGGGGATGGTTCTTCATTGTCCGGGTGGGTAAAAAGATGAATGAAAGTATGCTATAAAAAAGTGATTAAAACGTATGGATACGTGGTTAGCACCGGACGTTTGATTAATTAATAACGTACGGATACGCGATTAGCGTTCGCTGTGTTAAATGGACAGGTATCAGTCAACAGGCCTGTCTACAGTTTAAATGGACAGGTATCAGTCAACAGGCCCGTCTAGAGTTTAAATGGACAGGTATCAGTCAACAGGCCCGTCTAGAGTTTAAATGGACAGGTATCAGTCAACAGGCCCGTCTAGAGTTTAATTGGACAGGTATCAGTCAACAGGCTCGTCTACAGTTTAAATGGACAGGTATCAGTCAACAGGCCCGTCTAGAGTTTAAATGGACAGGTATCAGTCAACAGGCCCATCTAGAGTTTAAATGTACAGGTATCAGTCAACAGGCCCGTCTAGAGTTTAAATGGACAGGTATCAGTCAACAGGCCCGTCTAGAGTTTAAATGGACAGGTATCAGTCAACAGGCCCGTCTAGAGTTTAATTGGACAGGTATCAGTCAACAGGCTCGTCTAGAGTTTAAATGGACAGGTATCAGTCAAAAGGGAGGATCTTCATATATGGAGACGGCCATATATGGTGGCGTGACGTGTCACAAAGTGTGACCTTATTCGGAGGTGTGACGAACAAACAAGAGATGCAGGTAGACAATAATAATGATAATGATAATGATAACATCTTTATTTCAGGCCAAACTGTTTCCAGATTGTGGTTCAACACTTCAGTGAAGAGCAGTACATCTTCTACTTCGCAGGAGAGACTCCTGAACAAGCACAGGTACGATTGGCTGTCTGGTTCTGTAAGCACTGCTATGATTGGCTGTCTGGTTCTGTAAGCACTGCTATGATTGGCTGTCTGGTTCTGTAAGCACAGGTACGATTGGCTGTCTGGTTCTGTAAGCACAGGTACGATTGGCTGTCTGGTTCTGTAAGCAGGGCTATGATTGGCTGGCGCCCCTCAAAAACTTACCCAGAATGCATCTTGTGTTGTGCAGGATTGGATGAAATGCCTCCAGACGTTTTGCATTAATTTAAGAAAACCCATCCAACCGACATCCAACAAGAGACTGAGACAGGTACTACATCCAACACACACACGCACGCACACACACACACACACACACACACACACGCACACGCATGGGCGCAGAGACAACCGCAGACTGCCGAGCCGTTTGTAGTGTGACACATGCTGGATTCACATCCTGTTTGGGCGGCCATCTTAGATGCTAAATAAATAGCGTCAATGCTAGCGAGCTAAAATATAGCCATCCTTGCTCTAGAAAGCGCCAGTGTTTCCATCTAGACCACCGGATAATCAGCAAAGACCTCCGAACATCACACGTTTTATCCAAACCACGGAGAGCTCCGTAGATTTCGAGTTATTCAGCTTTTAGTCAGCCTGTATAAAGGGAGGTGGACGGCAGCGTGGTTGCGCAATCCAGTCTAGGATCGCTAAAGAAGGAAAGGCCAAGCCAAAAAAAAGAAAATAAATCAGCGATCCGGTTCGATATCAATAATAAAGCTTAACTGACGGAACGTTACGCCAGAAGCAGTACATGTGTTAATCAGCCTGCTGATTGGTTGCTTCGTCTATTTCTCGCTCAAATGTTTTCAAAAACGCTGAGTTCATGATTTGAGGCTTTTTGTTACAAAAGGGCCAATCCTGCAAACTTTGAAAGCCAATGCCAATTAGGATGGAATCTGAAATATCGGACAGATCTGTCTTGAGCACATGACTATAGAGATAGTGTGTAACGATTTGCGGGTCGGCCTCCTGGTGGCGCTATAACAGGGCGTTCTGGGAAATTTGGGGCAGAGGTTCATCGTTGGCATCCAGGGAGTGTGTGTGGAAAATTTGGCATCGACCGGGTTAACGGTGCCGGAGACTAGCTGTACACGGACGGACGGAGTGCAAAACATACTCTCTCCCCAAGCCTTCGGCCTGGTGGAGACAACTAAACATACTCTCTCCCCAAGCCTTCGGCCTGGTGGAGACAATAAAACATACTCTCTCCCCATGCCTTCAGCCTGGTGGAGACAACAAAACATACTCTCTCCCCATGCCTTCATGGTGGAGACAATAAAACATACTCTCTCCCCATGCCTTCAGCCTGGTGGAGACAACAAAACATACTCTCTCCCCATGCCTTCAGCCTGGTGGAGACAACTAAACATACTCTCTCCCCAAGCCTTCGGCCTGGTGGAGACAATAAAACATACTCTCTCCCCATGCCTTCGGCCTGGTGGAGACAACAAAACATACTCTCTCCCCATGCCTTCAGCCTGGTGGAGACAATAAAACATACTCTCTCCCCATGCCTTCAGCCTGGTGGAGACAATAAAACATACTCTCTCCCCATGCCTTCAGCCTGGTGGAGACAACAAAACATACTCTCTCCCCATGCCTTCGGCCTGGTGGAGACAACTAAACATACTCTCTCCCCATGCCTTCGGCCTGGTGGAGACAACAAAACATACTCTCTCCCCATGCCTTCGGCCTGGTGGAGACAACTAAACATACTCTCTCCCCATGCCTTCAGCCTGGTGGAGACAACAAAACATACTCTCTCCCCATGCCTTCGGCCTGGTGGAGACAACAAAACATACTCTCTCCCCATGCCTTCATGGTGGAGACAATAAAACATACTCTCTCCCCATGCCTTCGGCCTGGTGGAGACAATAAAACATGCTCTCTCCCCATGCCTTCAGCCTGGTGGAGACAACAAAACATGCTCTCTCCCCATGCCTTCGACTTGGTGGAGACAATAAAACATGCTCTCTCCCCATGCCTTCGGCCTGGTGGAGACAACAAAACATACTCTCTCCCCATGCCTTCGGCCTGGTGGAGACAACAAAACATACTCTCTCCCCATGCCTTCGACTTGGTGGAGACAATAAAACATGCTCTCTCCCCATGCCTTCAGCCTGGTGGAGACAACAAAACATGCTCTCTCCCCATGCCTTCGACTTGGTGGAGACAATAAAACATGCTCTCTCCCCATGCCTTCGGCCTGGTGGAGACAACAAAACATACTCTCTCCCCATGCCTTCGGCCTGGTGGAGACAACAAAACATACTCTCTCCCCATGCCTTCGGCCTGGTGGAGACAACAAAACATACTCTCTCCCCATGCCTTCAGCCTGGTGGAGACAATAAAACATACTCTCTCCCCATGCCTTCGGCCTGGTGGAGACAACAAAACATACTCTCTCCCCATGCCTTCGGCCTGGTGGAGACAACAAAACATACTCTCTCCCCATGCCTTCATGGTGGAGACAATAAAACATACTCTCTCCCCATGCCTTCATGGTGGAGACAATAAAACATACTCTCTCCCCATGCCTTCAGCCTGGTGGAGACAACAAAACATACTCTCTCCCCATGCCTTCAGCCTGGTGGAGACAACAAAACATGCTCTCTCCCCATGCCTTCGACTTGGTGGAGACAACTAAACATGCTCTCTCCCCATGCCTTCGGCCTGGTGGAGACAACAAAACATACTCTCTCCCCAAGCCTTCAGCCTGGTGGAGACAACTAAACATGCTCTCTCCCCATGCCTTCAGCCTGGTGGAGACAACTAAACATGCTCTCTCCCCATGCCTTCGACTTGGTGGAGACAATAAAACATGCTCTCTCCCCATGCCTTCGGCCTGGTGGAGACAACAAAACATACTCTCTCCCCAAGCCTTCAGCCTGGTGGAGACAACTAAACATGCTCTCTCCCCATGCCTTCGGCCTGGTGGAGACAACAAAACATACTCTCTCCCCAAGCCTTCAGCCTGGTGGAGACAACTAAACATGCTCTCTCCCCATGCCTTCGGCCTGGTGGAGACAACAAAACATACTCTCTCCCCAAGCCTTCAGCCTGGTGGAGACAACTAAACATGCTCTCTCCCCATGCCTTCAGCCTGGTGGAGACAACTAAACATGCTCTCTCCCCATGCCTTCGACTTGGTGGAGACAATAAAACATGCTCTCTCCCCATGCCTTCAGCCTGGTGGAGACAACTAAACATACTCTCTCCCCATGCCTTCGGCCTGGTGGAGACAATAAAACATGCTCTCTCCCCATGCCTTCAGCCTGGTGGAGACAACTAAACATGCTCTCTCCCCATGCCTTCGACTTGGTGGAGACAATAAAACATGCTCTCTCCCCATGCCTTCGGCCTGGTGGAGACAACAAAACATACTCTCTCCCCAAGCCTTCAGCCTGGTGGAGACAACTAAACATGCTCTCTCCCCATGCCTTCGGCCTGGTGGAGACAACAAAACATACTCTCTCCCCAAGCCTTCAGCCTGGTGGAGACAACTAAACATGCTCTCTCCCCATGCCTTCGGCCTGGTGGAGACAACAAAACATACTCTCTCCCCAAGCCTTCAGCCTGGTGGAGACAACTAAACATGCTCTCTCCCCATGCCTTCAGCCTGGTGGAGACAACTAAACATGCTCTCTCCCCATGCCTTCGACTTGGTGGAGACAATAAAACATGCTCTCTCCCCATGCCTTCAGCCTGGTGGAGACAACTAAACATACTCTCTCCCCATGCCTTCGGCCTGGTGGAGACAACAAAACATACTCTCTCCCCAAGCCTTCAGCCTGGTGGAGACAACTAAACATGCTCTCTCCCCATGCCTTCGGCCTGGTGGAGACAACAAAACATGCTCTCTCCCCATGCCTTCGGCCTGGTGGAGACAACAAAACATACTCTCTCCCCAAGCCTTCAGCCTGGTGGAGACAACTAAACATGCTCTCTCCCCATGCCTTCAGCCTGGTGGAGACAACTAAACATGCTCTCTCCCCATGCCTTCGACTTGGTGGAGACAATAAAACATGCTCTCTCCCCATGCCTTCAGCCTGGTGGAGACAACTAAACATGCTCTCTCCCCATGCCTTCGGCCTGGTGGAGACAATAAAACATGCTCTCTCCCCATGCCTTCGGCCTGGTGGAGACAATAAAACATGCTCTCTCCCCATGCCTTCGGCCTGGTGGAGACAACTAAACATGCTCTCTCCCCATGCCTTCGGCCTGGTGGAGACAATAAAACATACTCTCTCCCCATGCCTTCAGCCTGGTGGAGACAACAAAACATACTCTCTCCCCATGCCTTCATGGTGGAGACAACTAAACATGCTCTCTCCCCATGCCTTCAGCCTGGTGGAGACAACTAAACATACTCTCTCCCCATGCCTTCAGCCTGGTGGAGACAACTAAACATGCTCTCTCCCCATGCCTTCAGCCTGGTGGAGACAACAAAACATACTCTCTCCCCATGCCTTCATGGTGGAGACAACTAAACATGCTCTCTCCCCATGCCTTCAGCCTGGTGGAGACAACTAAACATGCTCTCTCCCCATGCCTTCAGCCTGGTGGAGACAACTAAACATGCTCTCTCCCCATGCCTTCGACTTGGTGGAGACAATAAAACATGCTCTCTCCCCATGCCTTCAGCCTGGTGGAGACAACTAAACATACTCTCTCCCCATGCCTTCGGCCTGGTGGAGACAACAAAACATACTCTCTCCCCAAGCCTTCAGCCTGGTGGAGACAACTAAACATGCTCTCTCCCCATGCCTTCGGCCTGGTGGAGACAACAAAACATGCTCTCTCCCCATGCCTTCGGCCTGGTGGAGACAACAAAACATACTCTCTCCCCAAGCCTTCAGCCTGGTGGAGACAACTAAACATGCTCTCTCCCCATGCCTTCAGCCTGGTGGAGACAACTAAACATGCTCTCTCCCCATGCCTTCGACTTGGTGGAGACAATAAAACATGCTCTCTCCCCATGCCTTCAGCCTGGTGGAGACAACTAAACATGCTCTCTCCCCATGCCTTCGGCCTGGTGGAGACAATAAAACATGCTCTCTCCCCATGCCTTCGGCCTGGTGGAGACAATAAAACATGCTCTCTCCCCATGCCTTCGGCCTGGTGGAGACAACTAAACATGCTCTCTCCCCATGCCTTCGGCCTGGTGGAGACAATAAAACATACTCTCTCCCCATGCCTTCAGCCTGGTGGAGACAACAAAACATACTCTCTCCCCATGCCTTCATGGTGGAGACAACTAAACATGCTCTCTCCCCATGCCTTCAGCCTGGTGGAGACAACTAAACATACTCTCTCCCCATGCCTTCATGGTGGAGACAACTAAACATGCTCTCTCCCCATGCCTTCGGCCTGGTGGAGACAATAAAACATACTCTCTCCCCATGCCTTCAGCCTGGTGGAGACAATAAAACATACTCTCTCCCCATGCCTTCGACCTGGTGGAGACAACAAAACATACTCTCTCCCCATTCCTTCGGCCTGGTGGAGACAACTAAACATACTCTCTCCCCATGCCTTCGACCTGGTGGAGACAACAAAACATACTCTCTCCCCATGCCTTCGGCAGGGGGAGAGCGGGAGCGGTCATTATGCAGAAATAACAGACCACTGAATTTGGCGATTGACCAATCAGAATCAAGCATTCAACAACGCTGTGTAATAAAATGTGTTACAGGTCAGCAGTGCAGTGCTCTATGTAATGCATGTGTGTGTGTGTGTGTGTGTGTGTGTGTGTGTGTGTGTGTGTGTGTGTGTGTGTGTGTGTGTGTGTGTGTGTGTGTGTGTGTGTGTGTGTGTGTGTGTGTGTGTGTGTGTGTGTGTGTGTGTGTGTGTGTGTGTGTGTGCGTGCGTGCGTGCATGCCTACAGGTGTCCAGTCTCGTCCTCTACGTAGAAGAGGCTCACAAGCTTCCGGTCAAACACTTCACCAACCCGTACTGTAACATCTACCTGAACAGTGTCCAGGTGGCGCGGACACACCCCCGGGAGGGACACAACCCTGTGTTCACTGAGGAGTTCATCTTTGAGTTAGTATCACCCTTTATACTACCCCTAACCCCTACACACTACCCCTAACCCCTACACACTACCCCTAACCACAGGACACACCCCCGGGAGGGACACAACCCTGTGTTCACTGAGGAGTTCATCTTTGAGTTAGTATCACCCTTTATACTACCCCCTAACCCCTACACACTACCCCTAACCCCTACACACTACCCCTAACCACAGGACACACCCCCGGGAGGGACACAACCCTGTGTTTACTGAGGAGTTCATCTTTGAGTTAGTATCACCCTTTATACTACCCCATAACCCCTACACACTACCCCTAACCCCTACACACTACCCCTAACCCCTAAAAAGTATCCTCCCATTGCTTTAGTAGCAGTGCTGGCGTTGCATACTGAGACACTCTGGGGATGGGATGTAGTGTACCTGAAGACAGACACTCTGGGGATGGGATGTAGAGGAGCTAAATGGAATTGGTACCGTTTTGTATAACTTATGTAATGCTGCTGTCGTTTGTGCTACACTCTTGAAAACAACACTCTTGAAAACAGGGTTTGAGCTGACAGGCTCTATTTGATGTCAATCAATGAAGTCACCTTAATTCAGGTTACAGATGACTTTTTTTCCCCCTTAACTCTGTCCTGTGTGTGTGTGTGTGTGTGTGTGTGTGTGTGTGTGTGTGTGTGTGTGTGTGTGTGTGTGTGTGTGTGTGTGTGTGTGTGTGTGTGTGTGTGTGTGTGTGTGTGTGTGTGTGTGTGTGTGTGTGTGTGTGTGTGTGTGTGTGTGTGTGTGTGTGTGTGTGTGTGTGTGTGTGTGTGTGTGTGTGTGTGTGTGAGAGAGTGTTTCAGTGATCTGTCCAGTGAAATCAGAAGGTCTGAGAACAGTTAATTAACCCTATGTGTTCTCTCTCCCCCCCACCTCTCTCTCTCCCCCACTCTCTCTGTCTCTGTCTCTCTCCCCCACTCTCTCTCTCCCCCACATATCTCCCTCTCTCTCTCTCCCCCACTCTCTCTCTGTCTCTGTCTCTCTCTCTCTCCCCCACTCTCTCTCTGTCTCTGTCTCTCTCTCTCTCTCCCCCACTCTCTCTCTCTCTGTCTCTCTCTCTCCCCCACTCTCTCTGTCTCTGTCTCTCTCTCTCCCCCACTCTCTCTCTCTCTGTCTCTGTCTCTCTCTCTCTCTCTCTCTCTCTCCCCCACTCTCTCTCTCTCTGTCTCTCTCCCCCACTCTCTCTCTGTCTCTGTCTCTCTGTCTCTGTCTCTCTCTCTCTCCCCCACTCTCTCTGTCTCTGTCTCTCTCCCCCACTCTCTCTCTCTCTGTCTCTGTCTCTCTGTCTCTGTCTCTCTCTCTCTCCCCCACTCTCTCTGTCTCTGTCTCTCTCCCCCACTCTCTCTCTGTCTCTGTCTCTCTGTCTCTGTCTCTCTCTCTCTCCCCCACTCTCTCTGTCTCTGTCTCTCTCCCCCACTCTCTCTCTCTCTGTCTCTGTCTCTGTCTCTGTCTCTCTCTCTCTCTCTCTCTCTGTCTCTGTCTCGGTCTCTCTCTCTCTCTCTCTCTCTCTCTCTCTCTCTCTCTCTCTCTCTCTCTCTCTCTCTCTCTCTCTCTCTCTCTCTCTCTCTCTCTCTCTCTCTCTCTCTCTCTCTGCAGTGACCTGTCCAGTGAGATCAACAGGTTTGAGATCAGTTTGAGCAACAAGACGAAAAAAAGCAAAGAGAGCGACATCTGTGAGTTCACCTGATCTGAATAATAATTATAATAATAACAACAATAATAATGTTTATTTTTTGAGTGGTGTAAACCACTCCTACAACTGGCTTTTGTGTGCAGGAAAAAATTAGCATGGATGACCGTAGCAACCATGCTCATTTTTTCTGCACAAAAAAAGCCAGTTGTGAAATCACATCCGGGTGTGATTTCATTACGTCAGATCAGAGCTGATCAGACTATATAAAACCTTACACCACTCAGTTCACACGGGTGTGATTTTTACAGTGTTCATGATTCATAATAATAACTATAATAACTATAATGTATCTCCTCAGTGTTCATGATTCATAATAATAATAATAATAATAATAACTATAATAACTATAATGTATCTCCTCAGTGTTCAGGATTCATAATAATAATAATAATAATAACTATAATGTATCTCCTCAGTGTTCAGGATTCATAATAATAATAATAATAATAACTATAATGTATCTCCTCAGTGTTCATGATTCATAATAATAATAATAATAATAATAACTATAATGTATCTCCTCAGTGTTCAGGATTCATAATAATAATAATAATAATAACTATAATGTATCTCCTCAGTGTTCATGATTCATAATAATAATAATAATAATAATAACTATAATGTATCTCCTCAGTGTTCAGGATTCATAATAATAATAATAATAATAACTATAATGTATCTCCTCAGTGTTCATGCGCTGCCAGCTGAACCGCCTCCAGAAAGGTCAGATGATTGACGAGTGGTTTCCTCTCAGCTCTCACGTCCCTCTGAAGGGAATCGAACCGGGCTCTCTGCGCGTCCGAGCCCGCTACTCCATGGAGAGGATCATGCCTGAGGAGGAGTACAGCGAGTTCAAAGAGGTAGGACAATACCTCGTTGTATTAGAGTACAGAGAGGTAGGACAATACCTCGTTGTATTAGAGTACAGAGAGGTAGGACAATACCTCGTTGTATTAGAGTACAGAGAGGTAGGACAATACCTCGTTGTATTAGAGTACAGAGAGGTAGGACAATACCTCGTTGTATTAGAGTACAGCGAGGTAGGACAATACCTCGTTGTATTAGAGTACAGAGAGGTAGGACAATACCTCGTTGTATTAGAGTACAGAGAGGTAGGACAATACCTCGTTTTATTAGAGTACAGAGAGGTAGGACAATACCTCGTTGTATTAGAGTACAGAGGTAGGACAATACCTCGTTGTATTAGAGTACAGAGAGGTAGGACAATACCTCGTTGTATTAGAGTACAGAGAGGTAGGACAATACCTCGTTGTATTAGAGTACAGAGAGGTAGGACAATACCTCGTTGTATTAGAGTACAGAGAGGTAGGACAATACCTCGTTGTATTAGAGTACAGAGAGGTAGGACAATACCTCGTTGTATTAGAGTACAGAGGTAGGACAATACCTCGTTGTATTAGAGTACAGAGAGGTAGGACAATACCTCGTTGTATTAGAGTACAGAGAGGTAGGACAATACCTCGTTGTATTAGAGTACAGAGAGGTAGGACAATACCTCGTTGTATTAGAGTACAGAGGTAGGACAATACCTCGTTTTATTAGAGTACAGAGAGGTAGGACAATACCTCGTTGTATTAGAGTACAGAGAGGTAGGACAATACCTCGTTTTATTAGAGTTCAAAGAGGTAGGACAATACTTGGTTTTATAAGAGTTCAGAGAGGTAGACAATACTTGGTTTTATAAGAGTTCAAAGAGGTAGGAAAATACTTGGTTTTATAAGAGTTCAAAGAGGTAGGAAAATACTTGGTTTAATAAGAGTTCAAAGGTAGGAAAATACTTAGTTTTATAGAAGTTCAAAGAGGTAGGAAATACTTGTTTTACAAGTACCAGTTCAAACAGGTAGGCATGCTTCGTTTTCGGTCAAACTGGCCCCTCTTTTTGACCTGAAGTCAGCTTGTGGTACCTGGCCTTACTACAGTCATGACCTGAAGTCAGCTTGTGGTACCTGGCCTTACTGCAGTCATGACCTGAAGTCAGCTTGTGGTACCTGGCCTTACTGCAGTCATGACCTGAAGTCAGCTTGTGGTACCTGGCCTTACTGCAGTCATGACCTGAAGTCAGCTTGTGGTACCTGGCCTTACTGCAGTCATGACCTGAAGTCAGCTTGTGGTACCTGGCCTTACTGCAGTCATGACCTGAAGTCAGCTTGTGGTACCTGGCCTTACTGCAGTCATGACCTGAAGTCAGCTTGTGGTACCTGGCCTTACTACAGTCATGACCTGAAGTCAGCTTGTGGTACCTGGCCTTACTGCAGTCATGACCTGAAGTCAGCTTGTGGTACCTGGCCTTACTGCAGTCATGACCTGAAGTCAGCTTGTGGTACCTGGCCTTACTACAGTCATGACCTGAAGTCAGCTTGTGGTACCTGGCCTTACTACAGTCATGACCTGAAGTCAGCTTGTGGTACTGGCCTTACTGCAGTCATGACCTGAAGTCAGCTTGTGGTACCTGGCCTTACTACAGTCATGACCTGAAGTCAGCTTGTGCAGAGGTAGACAATACTTGGTTTTATAAGAGTTCAAAGAGGTAGGAAAATACTTAGTTTTATAGAAGTTCAAAGAGGTAGGAAATACTTGTTTTATAAGAGTACAGCCAGTTCAAACAGGTAGGCATGCTTCGTTTTCGGTCAAACTGGCCCCTCTTTTTGACCTGAAGTCAGCTTGTGGTACCTGGCCTTACTACAGTCATGACCTGAAGTCAGCTTGTGGTACCTGGCCTTACTACAGTCATGGCCTGAAGTCAGCTTGTGGTACCTGGCCTTACTGCAGTCATGACCTGAAGTCAGCTTGTGGTACCTGGCCTTACTACAGTCATGACCTGAAGTCAGCTTGTGGTACCTGGCCTTACTGCAGTCATGACCTGAAGTCAGCTTGTGGTACCTGACCTTACTACAGTCATGACCTGAAGTCAGCTTGTGGTACCTGGCCTTACTACAGTCATGACCTGAAGTCAGCTTGTGGTACCTGGCCTTACTACAGTCATGACCTGAAGTCAGCTTGTGGTACCTGGCCTTACTGCAGTCATGACCTGAAGTCAGCTTGTGGTACCTGGCCTTACTACCATAGACATATATATAATAAGGCTAGATGGCTCAAGGCCTCGGAGTCTCTGACGTTTATAACAAACCAAACCGTTTGGTAAATGTGACCCCCTCACACGTGTGCGTTTTAACGTGTGGCCCCTGTAAATGTGTCCCCCTCACACGTGTGCGTTGTTGTAACGTGTCCCCTCACACGTGTGCGTTGTTTCAACGTGTCCCCTGTAAATGTGCCCCCCTCACACGTGTGCGTTGTTTTAACGTGTCCCCTGTAAATGTGCCCCCCTCACACGTGTGCGTTGTTTTAACGTGTCCCCCCTACAGCTGATCCTGCAGAAGGAGTTCCATGTGATCTACGCTCTGGCTCATGTGTGTGGTCAGGACCGCTCGCTGCTGGCCAGCCTCCTGCTGAAGGTGTTCCGACACGAGAAGACCGAAGCCCCCCTACTGAGGACCCTCAACGATAAGGAGATCAATATGGAAGGTAACATTTACACCCCCTACTGAGGACCCTGAATGACAAGGAGATCAACATGGAAGGTAACATTTACACCCCCTACTGAGGACCCTGAATGACAAGGAGATCAATATGGAAGGTAACATTTACACCCCCTACTGAGGACCCTGAATGACAAGGAGATCAACATGGAAGGTAACATTTACACCCCCTACTGAGGACCCTCAACGACAAGGAGATCAACATGGAAGGTAACATTTACACCCCCTACTGAGGACCCTGAATGACAAGGAGATCAATATGGAAGGTAACATTTACACCCCCTACTGAGGACCCTGAATGACAAGGAGATCAATATGGAAGGTAACATTTACACCCCCTACTGAGGACCCTGAATGACAAGGAGATCAACATGGAAGGTAACATTTACACCCCCTACTGAGGACCCTGAATGACAAGGAGATCAATATGGAAGGTAACATTTACACCCCCTACTGAGGACCCTGAATGATGTAATGTAATGGATGGATGAAATATTAAGTGTGAATATATTAATGGGTGTAATTCTTCCTCCGTCCAGAAGAGGCAGTATGACTGTATTAACCCATTTCGACCTGATTCTACAAATGTCTTCTAAATCATGATAGTTTTCAGCAAAAACATATGTTTCTATATCAGTGGTTCTCAAACTATTTCATGTCAAGGAGCCCCAAAATTATATGTATTTGGCTGCCGACCCCCATCTGAAAATATGTTGTCCCCCCCCCCCCCCAGAAAGATTTGAGTTACAAATGTTCTCTCTGAAGGAATAAATATTCAAAGATTTGCGCCACATTTTCACGATTTTTCAAAAATAGCAGACATACAAGCTCCACGCTACACGCTATGAGCTTGTAGATCTGCTATTTTTCAATAGCTAAAGTATAACATAATGCTTTAAAACACCAAAAGGGGTTCCCGCCCAGATTGTGTTAACAGGTGTAATTCCCCTCCCCTCCAGACGAGGCCACCACCCTGTTCAGAGCGACCACGCTGGCCTCCACGCTGATGGAGCAGTACATGAAGGCCACGGCCACGCCCTTTGTTCACCACGCCCTCAGAGACACCATCTTGAGGATCATGGAGAGCAAGCAGTCCTGTGAGGTAATCTGCTCTCCTCTCCATTGGAAACACATGACTCTCCTCTCCTCTCCTCTCCTCTCCTCTCCTCTCCTCTCCTCTCCTCTCCTCTCCTCTCCTCTCCATTGGAAACACATGACTCTCCTCTCCTCTCCTCTCCTCTCCTCTCCTCTCCTCTCCTCTCCTCTCCTCTCCTCTCCATTGGAAACACATTGCTCTCCTCTCCTCTCCATTGGAAACACACTGCTCTCCTCTCCTCTCCATTGGAAACACATTGCTCTCCTCTCCTCTCCATTGGAAACACATTGCTCTCCTCTCCTCTCCATTGGAAACACATTGCTCTCCTCTCCTCTCCATTGGAAACACATTGCTCTCCTCTCCATTGGAAACACACTGCTCTCCTCTCCTCTCCATTGGAAACACATTGCTCTCCTCTCCATTGGAAACACATTGCTCTCCTCTCCATTGGAAACACACTGCTCTCCTCTCCTCTCCATTGGAAACACACTGCTCTCCTCTCCTCTCCATTGGAAACACACTGCTCTCCTCTCCTCTCCATTGGAAACACATTGCTCTCCTCTCCATTGGAAACACACTGCTCTCCTCTCCTCTCCTCTCCATTGGAAACACATTGCTCTCCTCTCCATTGGAAACACACTGCTCTCCTCTCCTCTCCATTGGAAACACATTGCTCTCCTCTCCATTGGAAACACACTGCTCTCCTCTCCTCTCCATTGGAAACACATTGCTCTCCTCTCCATTGGAAACACACTGCTCTCCTCTCCTCTCCATAGAGACACACGGGGACTACAAATTAACTAATTTCACTGGTTCATTACTGAGGCTATAGCGATTTCTTTTGTGTTCTAATAAAGTGTCCCATATGTTTAATTTGTCCTTTTCAATGTCACATACCTGCCATTTCAATATACATCCTACAATGTACTATAATATACTCCATCAGTTTGTGAAAAGTGCTAGCATTGTAAATCTCAAGTCAAAGTGGTCGCACGGTATATACGTCACGGATGCATCCCTTGAGGTTTTCAATACCCAGATATATTTGTTGTATTTCGTTTTATATGCTATGTATTTGTTGAAAATGATCTAAACAGCATCTTGCAAGACTATTATTAATACTCATCTGGAGAATTCACTAGGTAGTTGAAAATGTCAGGATGTCACTCCTCCATTTAGCTGGGTTATTTTCCCATGCAACTATTCAGCAAAGTTAATTATACAACAAGTTGACAGCGGTAAAACACACCGTCGGAGCTCCGTGGTAGGTAGAACATATATAGTAATCCTGTGACATGTTCAAAATATAGACATGAATAACAAAGTCAGTCGGGATCGGGATGTATATTGAGAATTCCACTCTTCAAAGTCGTCGCTCGTAGCCTCGTAAAGGCAGTGACGTCCCGTAAAAGCGACAGGTTCTCTGTCTGCCGTCAACCCTCTGCTCCGTTAACATTATGGGTAACTCAAATGTGAAATACATCCTCTATTGAGAAAACAACAATATATGTTGACAAAGTCACTTCATACATTTGGAAACATATTTTTATTCAAATCAATATAGTCTTCAGTTCATTTCATATTATTTTAAAAGTAGGCTAACTACAGTTGAATTTCAATGGACTTCTATGGGCTGGCCTGCAGTATCCGTGCCAACGGACCAGAAGTGGGGACGCTGTCTCATTTGGGGGCGTGACATTTGTAGTCCCCGTGTGTCTCTATTGGAAACACATTGCTCTCCTCTCCTCTCCATTGGAAACACATTGCTCTCCTCTCCATTGGAAACACATTGCTCTCCTCTCCTCTCCATTGGAAACACATTGCTCTCCTCTCCTCTCCTCTCCTCTCCTCTCCTCTCCATTGTAAACCCATTGCTCTCCTCCTCTCCATTCTAAACCCTCTCCTCTCCTCTCCTCTCCATTGTAAACCCATTGCTCTCCTCTCCATTGTAAACCCATTGCTCTCCTCTCCTCTCCAGCTGAACCCGTCTAAACTGGATAAGAATGAGGATGTATCAGGTAACTTGGCTCACCTGCTCCTCATCCTGTCAGAGCTGGTGGAGAAGATCTTCATGGCTGCTGAGATCCTGCCCCCGTAAGCACTAAGCACATACACACACGCACGCACGCACACGCACATACACAAAAAAACACAGAATGCTCTGCCCCCAACCATTATTTTATTGTGGTATGTGTTCCAGTATCTTGGGAGCGTAGAGGTCGTGGGGGGATGTATGCTTTTATTAGGCTGGACATGTAGGGTGGAGCAAGTCCATTTAGGGCTTTAACTCTTTGAGAGTTTCAAGTCAAATCAATGTAGTTGCTAGACTTCTCTATGAGAGAATTGCGTTTTTGAATGATTTATTGAAAATTCTCTGTTGTGACTGTGCGACAACGAAAGACCTTCAGAGAAAGCTTGACTTGTTTTTGTGTTGGAAGCCATTTAAAAGAGCCTGCATTTACACTGGGTAGTGTTTCTAGGACAACAAAAAAAGTTATGCCCGGTTGAAGTTTTATTTTCCAAATAACAGTTTTTCTGCTGGGCAGCCATGCCATATCTCATTTGAAAGGGTGAGTTGTCTAGTTCAATTAAAACAAAAAAGTTTCTCACATGTACCACTGTAGATATTTTGCCATCTATAAATAGCATGGTCAGTCATGACCAATCTGACCAATCCATCTAAAATGACCAGTAGCTCTGAATTGGAACATGATAGAAACAAAACATTTTTTGAGTGGTGTAAACCACTCCTACGACTGGCTTTGTTAGTTTACGTGTCTGTCTGTCTGTCTGTCTGTCTGTCCGTACCCAAAAAAATGAGCATGGTTGCTATGGTCACCCAGTTCACACGGGTGTGATTTCATTACGTCAGACCACAGCTGATCAGTCTATATAAGACCTTACACCACTCAGTTCACATGGGTGTGATTTTTTTGGATACAATTAGACATTCTAACACACATTTTGATATATACCATGACTTGGTGCCCATGATATGTATCAAAATATAGACTTGAATGTATACTGTATTATTAAAAAAAAATAGTTCTTACCATCTACTATTACAGAGTAAATCACAGTTATATACTTAGTAATATACAATAAACCTCAAAATAGTGAACAAAATAGCCATGACAGACGGGTCTAACTCATTGGAAAAGCGTCTTTCATTTTTTATGACTACTAACATAATAAATATTACAGAAAATAAATACATACAAAACAGTTACTCCTCCCCAGTAGTGTCCCCAAACCACTGCAGTCCAGATGTTCTTGACTGTGTGTGTGTGTGTGTGTGTGTGTGTGTGTGTGTGTGTGTGTGTGTGTGTGTGGTGTGTGTGTGTGTGTGTGTGTGTGTGTGTGTGTGTGTGTGTGTGTGTGTGTGTGTGTGTGTGTGTGTGTGTGTGTGTAGGCTAAATAAAAAAAACACCCAACCACTGCCCCCCTGAAATGAATGAATGAATCCGGTTCAGTGTCGGAGAACTCCATTGCAGTCTTGACTCTTCGTCATCATCCTCATCTGATGCCAGTTCTAAATATATAAAAATAAATAAACATTTAGCTGTAGTCAGTGCACGCTACTTACATTCTTGTGGTGTTTTTACCCGACTGCTAGCGATCAAATGAGTTTATTGGGCCTAGTCGTGGCATGATCGCTACAAATAGATGCTTGTATAATTAGTATCACGATAAAATAATATGGCGACGTTAGAATGACACACAAATGAGTGATCGAGGGTAATGTAGCTAGCTGCCCAGGCTATATCCAGCTAGCACCATTGCGTCACCATCATCGCGTCGCCACATTCCACTGGCTATTGGCTAGTTGCTAACAAACACTGCACAAATTGTACTGACTATTGCCTGTACTTGTGGCCCGGGCGCGATGATGGCGGATATAGCCTGGGCAGCTAGCTACATAGATTCTAGCATCTATTTGTAGCGATCATGTTATGATTTGGCCTATAAAGCCAGGTACAATAAATTAATTTGATCAGATGTTTTTGTTAGCCATGTCGATCACTAGTAGTACCGACCCTTGTTATATATTCTCCGACTATGCCTGTCACGATGACTAAGCCAGTTAGATCTATCCATATGCTATATGGTTCTACCACATCTATCTGATATCAGCACTAGGTCGGCTCGGGCTCAATATAGGGATTGTCATACTAGACATGTCATGTCATATTAGGGCATTTTCGAATACAATAAAATTACCTTTTGGCGAAGGCATCAGCCTTGGTGGTAACTCCTCAGGACGGTGGGGAGACAAAGAAAAAACGTTGGCCCACGTGTAATCCGCGTGGGTGGATGTTGCAGGAGACAGCAGCCAGCTGGGAGATCTGGCTCACGGTGGCTCACGTGGCACCAGCCCGGTGCCCCCACCAAGGCCACTGGACACTCACTAAAACTCACTCAAATATATATATATTTTTTGCTGCGGTGCGGGGACTGCAAAACTGGCTGAACAGACCCTTCCTCCGGCTCGGAGAAGTCACCCCCCCTGTTCACTGGGGGGTGGGCGTCAGTTCCTATAGGAAAACATACACGTGTGACACAGGAATTCTGGGTAATGGAGTTCGAAATAAAGGTCAGGAATATAAACAGCGCTCCGGAGCATATTAATCTAAACATATTAATAAAAAAACCTCAGAATTTAATTACATCACGATGATTGCCGTGCTCTTCTAAGGGTTAAAGGTCAGGAGGAGCACCTTGAAATGGGCTCTGACCTGTATGGGTAACCAGTGTAATGCTATGAGTGTGGCTGTGATATGATCGAATTTCCTTTTCCTTGTGCGTGTGTGTGTGCGTGTGTGTGTGTGTGTGTGTGTGTGTGTGTGCGCGCAGCACCCTCAGGTTCATCTATGGATGTCTACAGAAGTCAGTTCAGCAGAAATGGCCGACCAACACGACCATGAGGACCAGAGTTGTCAGGTACGCACGCACGCACGCACACACGCACGCACGCACACGCACACTGCTCTAGCAGTGATTCTCAACCCGTTTAATCTCAAGGACCCCCAGTTTGACATGCGTTAGTCTACGGACCCCCATTTAATGGCATTTCTATCTCTGGGACCCCCAGTTTATATTGTGAAATCAATGTAGAGTGTACAAGCTTGTAGGTCTGCTATTTAAAATAAATGGTGGAGTGTACGCGACTGATACTTTTGACTTCATTCAATTACTTTATTGCAAACACAGAAACATCAAGCCACTGTTGGCTGGCTTGATGTTGATGATGTGTGTTTGGATTTGAATATAATTTTGTCAAAAAAAACAATCAAATATTGAAAGAGAATTAATCATGTTTAATTATGGATATCTTTAATTATTAATGTTTAATCATTAATATATGTGTGTGTGTGTGTGTGTGTGTGTGTGTGTGTGTGTGTGTGTGTGTGTGTGTGTGTGTGTGTGTGTGTGTGTGTGTGTGTGTGTGTGTGTGTGTGTGTGTGTGTGTGTGTGTGTGTGTGTGTGTGTGTGTTCGGTTATTTGGCAATGTTGTGCCCGGGCTCCGACCAGCCCATGCACGTAGGCAGAGTAAAGTGACTAACACGCACAGAAGTGAACTAAATGCTCCAATGATAGCTTATATTTGATGAACTCAAACGTGCATTTTATAGGGTTTTTATTAATTCATATTAATTATAAACACTTACAATCATACATTCACACGTTCTGTTCACACTTCCCCCCAACACAAGATGAATACAGTATCCCGGCCTGGATTACAGGTCCTATTGGTCTGTGGTTCTATCCTAACTCTGTCGGTAGGGTTTACTATCATTTTACACTCTAAGACTCCCAGATCATGGTACAGCTTAGCTTGTCATTGTTGACTCTCAGACTTAGTTCAGTGACACATTAAGTGGCACATTAAGTGGTACATTAATGGTACATTAAGTGGTTTTAAATCTACCTTAGCATTAATCAGATGGTAATTAATCAATGATCGGGAGACAAGAACACAGATGACATTTGGTTACAATCTAAACATCATATTACATCAATTATTAATAATGCACAATTATATATCGCATAATACATTATAGCATATAATATATAGCAAATACATACCGCTGGTCTCTGCCTAGACAGACATGTATCACGTTCGATGGTATTGGTGAATCTGGTCTATCATTGCTTTGTCAGTATATTAAAGCAAGCTCTATGACTGATGTCACACCTCCCTGCTAAACACTTTCAACCAATCAGAAGCCACAGACCATCCTGTCTTTCTCCTCTGAGAGGCAGTTTGTGGTGCAGTCAGCTTCCTGCCTGCACCGCTGACCTTAGCTGTTAGACTATCACATATTTATTATTTAGGCTTTTTACCAACCCAATATATAATAGGTTATTTAGAACACATTTACACAATTGAAAGGGATTAAAGATAGAAGTTACTTAATCCCCATTTCCATGTTCTATTTGTGTGAGTTGACACTGCCCTGGGAGGCGCCATAAACTATAGACCCTTTACAGCTGGAATGCTGACCAGCAGCCAACCCCCCAGCAAGGAAGTGGCCTGGCATTTATGACCTCCTAGGTTCTTCTTAACTCACCAATGAGCTGTAATTCTCTCTTCTTTGGAAATACACCTAGACACCATAATCTATATATATTTTCTTCCCCAATATCTGAGAATACATCTCGCACACCCATAATTAACACGACACCCCTCACGTCAGTGATGAAAATTGATATGGATATCAATTTTTCATAAACTGAAAGATTATTTCTGATATTATTATTTTTTTCGGAAATATTATTTTTTGATATTTGGGCCCATGCCATTTTTAGTAATTTCGGAACCTGTTAAATAATACTGGATCCACATACTGAAGTTATAACATTATACAACTTTGAAAAACACATTGAAATAAAACACAACCCATTAACTGCATAAATCAATAAAACAATGAAAATAATAAAAGGTTTACATGCGTCGATATCGTGGACATTTTTTGTAATTATCCCAACGCACCCTTAAGTATTAAATTCAGTTACAGCTATCAAACTTATGTATACTTGTAATAATGTGATGCAGTGCATCTCCACTTTTGTAGGATGCATCCTGTCATGTCAGTTAGGGGTCACCTAACTGACATGAACTTTTGGTCACCTCTGTCCGTTTAATCTTATGGCTGTTTGCCCGGACAAAGGTTCAGACTTATCTAAACAACCCCCTTGTTTTGAGGAAGAAGACGGTTTATTTTCCACACAAGACTGGTCCCTTATCTTAAGAAACATTCTTCCCGTGCTCCCCCACCTCTGCAAACGACTCTTTGGTTGCAGAATGGGCCCAGTTGGTTAACAAAGTTTAAACAATGCAGTTTATTACCCCTGGTTGTTTCCTAACCAATCATGATCACAAACTTGTCTTAGTATTTTGTCACCGTGTTAGGAACCTCAAATTGTGATTTTAACAAAATAATCGATTTTGCATCTCAACAACTTGGTGTCATTTGACTTTTTTGGATTTTTTACTTTGACTTTTACCAAAAGCAACCCAATTGAAAATTGCAATATTTAACCACATTATGTGTCTTTCACACATGCAGTCTTTGTGCTCGTGTCTGTGTGTTAGTTTGTGCGTGCGCGCACACGCGCTCACGCACAAAACCCACTTGCACTTTGAGAGACAGTGTTCCCCCCTCCCAATCGAAGGAAACTTAATCATTTTACCAGCATTCTTTTTTACCTTTGTCCATAAGGACTTAATTGGCACAGATTAAATCCATTTACCTGCTATTCATTGTATAATACAGATATAATGAACCCACATACATCATCACGTTTATACGCACAGATCAGACACACATCTCGTGCGTGTGTGTGTGTGTGTGTGTGTGCGTGCGTGCGTGTGTGTGTGTGTGTGTGTGTGCTGTGTTTGTGACATCTTGTTGTCACTGAAGCCCCAAATGTTCCCTGCTGTAGGAGCAAAATGGGTAGAGAAGCATTTCACATGCTACTCTTTCTGACCCAGTTCTGATCTCGCTGGCATGAAAGCGTTCACCCACCCCCATCTTTTTCCTTTTCTAGGATCTAAAAGGACAGGAGCCATCGTGGCATTCTTCGCCTCTTTGCAAACTCGACACAACAAATGTGTCGACACTGCGGTTCTCTGTACCAGACTGGACTTTGCCATTCCCGGTTTGCCACCCTTCACGGGGGCAATCTTCGGGTGACCCCTCACGAAAGTCACCCCAGGTTTCCTGGTGTGTGCGTCATGCCCCCCCACCACCCGTTGATCGCGTTGACTTGCACCAGTAATGCCACAAATCACGCTCGGCGTTTCTGTGGTGAGAAGGTTTGATGACTCGTCGGCCTTGCCCACGACGTTTGCGGGCATGGCTCTGATGATGAACGGTGAGGCGTAGACAGCCTCCAGTTTCTCTGGAAGGTTGCTCACCTCTTCCACCCCTGTTGACAGCTGCCCTGCTGCTGCTGTCGGTTCTGCTTGTCCTGTGTTGTTCACAGGTGCGACGTCTGCCGCTCGTTGGTTTCCCACTTCGATGTTCGGCCATTCCTCCTCTGTCGAAGGCTGCGGAACTGCGTGGTTCTCGTCGGTTCCCTCAGCTCTGCCCGTAGCCGCTCTTGGCCTGCTACGGTGCTGACTGAGGGCTTGTCCTGTCGTGGGTTCGTTGCCCACGGTAGAGGGCTCTGGCTTCCCTGCATGGATACTGCAGGCACCAGGCTCCTCCGTTGTGACAGGCTCCATCTGCTCCCAGCCTGGATGGCTGGTAGCTGACCCGTCTCTTCGCCCTGGCACCGTGTCCTCTCCTCGCCCCTCTGGGGTGGTCGACTCGGTCCCCGCTGGCACGGTAGGCTGGATGTCACATCCGTCTCCCCACGGCGCTGCTTCTTCTGCGGGCTTTGGTATGCCCCTCTCCTTTGGGGCTCCTTTGTTCCTGCTTTCTGCAGGAAACTCACAGAGGCCTATATGGTGGCACCCTGCTGTGATTGTAATTATGACACCTCTGGCTACCCTGCCTTCCTCCTGACAGATAGCAGCCCTGATTACACGGTATCTTTCACTGTTGTACTGTTTAATATATAAATTCAGTAATTCATTTTCTATGTGTGCGAGTCTATCTTCGTTTTGTTCCTGAAGGATCATCTCGTAATCTGACGACGCGTCTATCACATCGTCCATCGCCCTGTCCAGCTCAGCAAAACTTTCAGTTATCTCACTGAATGAACCCTTGTCAATACAAAGATCCACCCTATAGGTTGTACTATCAAACATAGCTTGAGCCTGTGAGCTCTGTATCTTTAGCCCGTTTAAAGAAGCCATTTTTCCACCCCCTCTGTCCCTCCCCTTAACAAACAGTACAGGAACTAATTGGACCGGGTTAGTGGTTTAGTCGACTTCACAAATCATTCATTCACTCAAGTAAATGGTTAGTTTTTTGCCCAGCTTTAATTAGCGGACTCTGACACAACAAATGTGCCTATTATTTGTACTCAGAGAAGCCCATACTTCCCTGTTAATACCTTCACCAAATAAACCTTTTTATATTATATAGATTATATATAATATAAGTATATAGATTTATATTGGCCGTGGGCGGTCAAACTCTATAGCCTTCCGTAAACCTGGATCACAGGTTCTGCTAGATGCGTCACGCAACAGTTATTATAGACACGCCCTTCCTTTATGCGCACTTCAAAGCACGCTTTCAGCGTTAAACATTATTGACTGGTAAGATTATTACATCGCCTTTAATGCTGAGTTTAAAACCCTATTTTGTTCTAAACATTTATCACCGCTATTAATTACTACTTTGGTAGATTATACCGTCGCAGTAATTACCAGTCCCCCTGTCACTCCAGTGACACATTGGGACATTTGCATGACAGTGGGAAAGAGGAATTTCCCCCCCCCTCACATGCACTAAACTGCTGTTCTTCTTGGTGCGGTCTCAGCACCCAGCAGGAAAACACTTTTATTGTGGTTACTATAAAAAGCACCTCTCTTGGTTTAAACGACCGGTGTCTTACCCGGTCTCAATTAAACTTTATGTTTGGTTACAATAGTCTTAATAATCAGTTTCCTAAACTGACCGTCGATTAGAACTCTGCCTTATCGAACAATGACTCCCAAACTATTGTTAAACCCGCAGTCACTTTTGTGGCTTACGGTTTTAACAGCTGTCCTTCACATGGACCCATACCCACATGAAAACAGTTTAACGGTGCCGCTTAGTTAGTAGCACAAATCAAAACGGCATGCCGTCACGGCAGCATTTATAGTTTGATTTAATCCTATGGATACTAACAACCGCGGCATCGCATTCACATGCGCTGCCTTCAACGCACGGCTTAAATTTCAGTTGAATAAAGCCACACAGACAACCACAATCAAACGGGGTGCAGTCTTTCGGCACAATTCTGTCTGATTTAATCTTGTGGTTATTAGTGTGGCACGATTCAACTCTGTGTGCTGGTCCCAACACACGGTAATTTATCTTCGTTATAAATTGTGGTCACTTTAGTGACTATACACCGATCTACGCTGTTTAGTTTAAACAGCACGGCAACCGAATAAGTTCAACCCGTCGCAGTTGAACTTTATTCTGAATTAAAACAACTTTAAATTGCAGATCCCTTTAGTGACTGCTAATTTAAAGCCTTTTACAACGCGGTAGCAATTTAAACTGTAATATGTCAAACGGTTTCGGTTCAGACTATATTATATCTTAAATATGCCCGGGCGCGTGTTGAGCTGCACGCTGATCTCAGCGGCACTTTCTTTCTGTTCAAACTAGGCACTTAGTGGCTCTATGGTTTTAACAGTTCGCACGGCGGCGAATTACTTTCGCACGGCGGCGAATTACTTTAATTTGGTTACAGTAGGCCTCGTAGTGGCCTTATCGAGCTAACTGCGCATTTTAGTAGCGCAGCACTTTAAAACCGACTATGTCAAACTGTCTCAGTTTAACTGTATTCCGCTTTAAAGTATAAGTCGCTGCTCGCAGCGATTTAAAACTAGTAATATGTCTAGATTATAGGCTATATTACGAGTCAAACCGCCCGGCCACGATGTAAAACTGTGCGCTGACGGTACAAAACTTTTAAATCTGTATAATTAGGCCCTTTAGTGGCCATACGATTTAAAACTGTGCACTCTAGTAGCACAGCGCTTTAAACTGGTATATGGTGAACTGTTTAAAGCTAGTCGCTGCACGCAGCGATTTGAAACTAGTAATATGTCTAGATTATAGGCTATATTACGCTTCAAACCCCCAGCAACGATTTAAAACTGTTCGGTTATTTGGCGATGTTGTGCCCGGGCTCCGACCAGCCCATGCACGTAGGCAGAGTAAAGTGACTAACACGCACAGAAGTGAACTAAATGCTCCAATGATAGCTTATATTTGATGAACTCAAACGTGCATTTTATAGGGTTTTTATTAATTCATATTAATTATAAACACTTACAATCATACATTCACACGTTCTGTTCACACTTCCCCCCAACACAAGATGAATACAGTATCCCGGCCTGGATTACAGGTCCTATTGGTCTGTGGTTCTATCCTAACTCTGTCGGT
Organism: Electrona antarctica; assembly: GCF_951216825.1. Classification (NCBI taxonomy): domain Eukaryota; kingdom Metazoa; phylum Chordata; class Actinopteri; order Myctophiformes; family Myctophidae; genus Electrona; species Electrona antarctica. The sequence goes on from NC_136794.1 coordinate 51,691,224, forward strand.
AGGGTTTACTATCATTTTACACTCTAAGACTCCCAGATCATGGTACAGCTTAGCTTGTCATTGTTGACTCTCAGACTTAGTTCAGTGACACATTAAGTGGCACATTAAGTGGTACATTAATGGTACATTAAGTGGTTTTAAATCTACCTTAGCATTAATCAGATGGTAATTAATCAATGATCGGGAGACAAGAACACAGATGACATTTGGTTACAATCTAAACATCATATTACATCAATTATTAATAATGCACAATTATATATCGCATAATACATTATAGCATATAATATATAGCAAATACATACCGCTGGTCTCTGCCTAGACAGACATGTATCACGTTCGATGGTATTGGTGAATCTGCTCATCATTGCTTTGTCAGTATATTAAAGCAAGCTCTATGACTGATGTCACACCTCCCTGCTAAACACTTTCAACCAATCAGAAGCCACAGACCATCCTGTCTTTCTCCTCTGAGAGGCAGTTTGTGGTGCAGTCAGCTTCCTGCCTGCACCGCTGACCTTAGCTGTTAGACTATCACATATTTATTATTTAGGCTTTTTACCAACCCAATATATAATAGGTTATTTAGAACACATTTACACAATTGAAAGGGATTAAAGATAGAAGTTACTTAATCCCCATTTCCATGTTCTATTTGTGTGAGTTGACACTGCCCTGGGAGGCGCCATAAACTATAGACCCTTTACAGCTGGAATGCTGACCAGCAGCCAACCCCCCAGCAAGGAAGTGGCCTGGCATGTATGACCTCCTAGGTTCTTCTTAACTCACCAATGAGCTGTAATTCTCTCTTCTTTGGAAATACACCTAGACACCATAATCTATATATATTTTCTTCCCCAATATCTGAGAATACATCTCGCACACCCATAATTAACACGACAGTGTGTGTGTGTGTGTGTGTGTGTGTGTGTGTGTGTGTGTGTGTGTGTGTGTGTGTTCTTCTTCTTCCAGTGGTTTCGTCTTCCTCAGGTTGATCTGTCCTGCAATCCTCAACCCCAGGATGTTCAACATTATCGCTGGTACGCGCACACACACACACACACACACAGTGCACACACACACACCTGAATTCCAGAATGAGATTTTATTGAAGGTGCAGAATCAAGGAGCTCTCTCTCTCTCTCTCTCTCTCTCTCTCTCTCTCTCTCTCCCCCCCCCAGACCCCCCCTCCTCCACAGCTGGTAGAACTCTCACCCTTGTGGCCAAATCAGTTCAGAACCTCGCCAACCTGGTGGAGTTCGGTGCCAAGGTATGCGCGCGTGCACACACACACACACACACACACACACACACACACACATTGGGTATTGAACCGGCTGGGCTCTGGGTTCGGCTCTCGGGTATTGGGTTCCAGCCAGGTGGACCCGTGCTGCCCTGGTGGCAAACTTAGATTATTAAAAAAAATATAAATAGTGTATATAACAATGCAATGTAGCTCTGTTCACACAATGCTGTACTATACAGCTGTATGTACTCTGTTCACACAATGCTGTACTATACAGCTGTATGTACTCTGTTCACACAATGCTGTACTATACAGCTGTATGTACTCTGTTCACACAATGCTGTACTATACAGCTGTATGTACTTTCAATGTAGCTCTGTTCACACAATGCTGTACTATACAGCTGTATGTACTCTGTTCACACAATGCTGTACTATACAGCTGTATGTACTTTCCCCATGTAGCTCTGTTCACACAATGCTGTACTATACAGCTGTATGTACTTTCCCCATGTAGCTCTGTTCACACAATGCTGTACTATACAGCTGTATGTAGCTCTGTTTACACAATGCTGTACTATACAGCTGTATGTACTTTCCCCATGTAGCTCTGTTCACACAATGCTGTACTATACAGCTGTATGTAGCTCTGTTTACACAATGCTGTACTATACAGCTGTATGTACTTTCCCCATGTAGCTCTGTTCACACAATGCTGTACTATACAGCTGTATGTACTTTCCCCATGTAGCTCTGTTCACACAATGCTGTACTATACAGCTGTATGTACTTTAGGGTTAGGGTTAGGGTTACCCTAACCCTAACCCTGTACTATACAGCTGTATGTAGCTCTGTTCACACAATGCTGTACTATACAGCTGTATGTACTTTAGGGTTAGGGTTACCCTAACCCTAACCCTAATGCTGTACCATACAGCTGTATGTACTTTAGGGTTAGGGTTACCCTAACCCTAACCCTAATGCTGTACTATACAGCTGTATGTACTTTAGGGTTAGGGTTACCCTAACCCTAACCCTAATGCTGTACCATACAGCTGTATGTACTTTAGGGTTAGGGTTACCCTAACCCTAACCCTAACGCTGTACTATACAGCTGTATGTACTCTGTTCACACAATGCTGTACTATACAGCTGTATGTACTTTCCCCATTTTCAACAGTTGTTATTGTATTTTAACATTTGGCCGTGGCAACGTAAACGCATGTTTTCTCTATGCCAATAATTAAAGCTCCTTTGAATTGAAAATTGAATTGTGACATGTTGTCAAACCAGGGGCTTTTCATGATGCTGAATCCATTGATTCCAATCATTAGTTTTTGATAAATCCAACTGAGAAACGAACCTTTGCTCTCTGCGGTCACGTCAGATATTACCCAAATAATGTCCTGTCAGTTATGATGAGAGAACACGCTGACTGTGCTGAATATGACGGGAACCCCTGTTGGTGTTTGAAGCATTATGTTATACTTTAGCTGTTGAAAAATAGCAGATCTACAAGCTCACACCGAGTGCCGCACTATGAGCTTGTAGATCTGCTATTTTTTGAAAAATCACGAAAATGTGGCACTATATATATGTGGCAGAATATATATTTCAGAGCAAACGTTTTTAACTCATATCTATCTTTGCTTCTGGGAGGTTCCCTGGAACCACATATTTACAGATGGAGGTCGGCGGCCAGTTACATATAGTCACATTACAGTTACATATCATTTACAGATGGAGGTCGGCGGCCAGTTACATATCATTTAACTCATATCTATCTTTGCTTCTGGGAGGTTCCCTGGAACCACATATTTACAGATGGAGGTCGGCGGCCAGTTACATATCATTTAACTCATATCTATCTTTGCTTCTGGGAGGTTCCCTGGAACCACATATTTACAGATGGAGGTCGGCGGCCAGTTACATATCATTAAACCACATAACCACATATTTACAGATGGAGGGCGGCGGCCAGTTACATATCATTAAACCACATAACCACATATTTACAGATGGACGTCGGCGGCCAGTTACATATCATTTACAGATGGAGGTCGGCGGCCAGTTACATATCATTTACAGATGGAGGTCGACGGCCAGTTACATATCATTTACAGATGGAGGTCGGCGGCCAGTTACATATCATTTACATATCAGTTACATATCATTTACATATCAGTTACATATCATTTACATATCAGTTACATATCATTTCCGGGCTCCTTGACATGAAATAGTTTGAGAACCACTGAAAACAAACTGTCATGATTTAGAAGACATTTAGAATCTGGTCGATACAAAGACACTGACCTGTGGTCCTGCACTGCCACCTAGTGACCAATAGATACAAAGACACTGTGAAGAGACCCAGCTCTGACCTGTGGTCCTGCACTGCCACCTAGTGGTCGATACAAAGACACTGTGAAGAGACCCAGCTCTGACCTGTGGTCCTGCACTGCCACCTAGTGGTCGATACAAAGACACTGTGAAGAGACCCAGCTCTGACCTGTGGTCCTGCACTGCCACCTAGTGGTCGATACAAAGACACTGTGAAGAGACCCAGCTCTGACCTGTGGTCCTGCACTGCCACCTAGTGGTCGATACAAAGACACTGTGAAGAGACCCAGCTCTGACCTGTGGTCCTGCACTGCCACCTAGTGGTCGATACAAAGACACTGTGAAGAGACCCAGCTCTGACCTGTGGTCCTGCACTGCCACCTAGTGGTCGATACAAAGACACTGTGAAGAGACTCAGCTCTGACCTGTGGTCCTGCACTGCCACCTAGTGACCACACTTGGTATGGTTTTGTTGTAAAGTCAAACACAAACTGGTTTTAAAAATATTTCACTGGTTACAAACACACACACACACACACACACACACACACACACACACACACACACACACGTGCGCACACACCATGTAAATACTGTGGTGTTTTCTTTCAAAGGAACCATACATGGAGGGCGTTAACCCTTTCATCAAAAACAACAAACATAGAATGATCATGTTTCTGGACGAGTTGGGGGTGAGTTGTTGTTGTTATTATTATGTTTCTATAATGAGTTATTTTTGTAATACTTTTATATTGTATGTTTTCCCAAATTCTAAGTTTTATTCACGACCCAAAACTGTTATTGCTATTTTTCCTTTTTTTTTCTGACCTCAATTGCACCCAAACAAGTGTGTGTGTGTGTGTGTGTGTGTGTGTGTGTGTGTGTGTGTGTGTGTGTGTGTGTGTGTGTGTGTGTGTGTGTGTGTGTGTGTGTGTGTGTGTGTGTGTGTGTGTGTGTGTGTGTGTGTGTGTGTGTGTGTGTGTGTGTGCGTGCATGCAGAACGTGCCTGACCTTCCAGAGGTCACAGAGGTCATCTTCAGGACGGACGTGTCCCGCGACCTCGCCGCTCTGCATGAGCTCTGCTCCGCCCACTCTGACGAGCTGAGGACGCTGTCCAATGAGAGGGGAGCACAGCAGGTACACGCACACACACACTGTCCAATGAGAGGGGAGCACAGCAGGTACACGCACACACACTGTCCAATGAGAGGGGAGCACAGCAGGTACACACACACACACTGTCCAATGAGAGGGGAGCACAGCAGGTACACACACACTGTCCAATGAGAGGGGAGCACAGCAGGTACACACACACTGTCCAATGAGAGGGGAGCACAGCAGGTACACACACACTGTCCAATGAGAGGGGAGCACAGCAGGTACACACACACTGTCCAATGAGAGGGGAGCACAGCAGGTACACACACACTGTCCAATGAGAGGGGAGCACAGCAGGTACACACACACTGTCCAATGAGAGGGGAGCACAGCAGGTACACGCACACTGTCCAATGAGAGGGGAGCACAGCAGGTACACACACTGTCCAATGAGAGGGGAGCACAGCAGGTACACACACTGTCCAATGAGAGGGGAGCACAGCAGGTACACACACACACTGTCCAATGAGAGGGGAGCACAGCAGGTACACACACACACTGTCCAATGAGAGGGGAGCACAGCAGGTACACACACACACACTGTCCAATGAGAGGGGAGCACAGCAGGTACACACACACACACACACAGTCCAATGCAATGCAGGAATACTCCAATGTCTATTACATGGATATGGGTGGCATGAGAAAAACAAATACAAAACTTTATTAGGGGGAATACTAAGACAAAGGAATAAAATCAATACAAACAGTGGAATGAGAGCGGTTTGGGGAGTGCATTCTACAGGGTTGGGGCAGCAATAACATTCTACAGGGTTGGGGCAGCAATAACATTCTACAGGGTTGGGGCAGCAATAACAGAACAATCTGAGCATTAGAAAACATCTGTTGCTTCAGAGGATATATACCAACATATTATTTAATGTGCCGTAACCGTTTCATCTGGTCAGCTGTGGGTTGGACCGACGTGGGTCCAACTCCTACTTGGACTAGCATTAGGCCCATATGGAACCTCTCACTCCGTTATAATGTAGCTCTATCAGAGGGAGAGGTTCCATGCAAGACATGTTAAAGCAGCTAGCAAGCCTAGCATGGAAGCTAACGTTGGTGTAGTGTAGCGGTAGCCCCGTGTCCATATAGCACACAAGACACAACGCTTCCAACCCATAGTTTTTAAATGTAAATGTCCCATCCACGTAACGGGGCAAAAGCAATATGAGCGGCTTCTTGACTCCTTTGGGTGTGTTGTTGTTGTTCTTGTCAACCTGTCTGACGGCACTGCAAACAGTCTCAGCAGCGCTGCTAGTCTCATGCTGCTCATCGCTGCACACGACATGCACATTTTCAGCGTAAAAACTCCTCTGGTCCCGAAACCGTCCCGATTGAGATAAATGTAAGTCCCAAATAGATATTTTATAGGCCCCGGGACGTCGGGACGCCGTTAATCTCGAGCCCTGGTAGAATCGTCCTCAGGTCTAAAAGGGTTACCGTTAATTAATTTGTTCACAACAGCGTTTTTTCTAGTGCAGACCTTTATGTTGACTGATCTACTGATACTGATTATTGGTAATCATTATTGGTAGGGTCGTCCCGATCGGAAATCTGGGCTGACCAGAGCTTCCGTTGCTCCAGACTGTACGACGGAAGCATTTATATTTGACTCATGATCAGAGCTTCCGTTGCTCCAGACTGTACAACGGAAGCATTTATATTTGACTCATGATCAGAGCTTCCGTTGCTCCAGACTGTATGACGGAAGCATTTATATTTGACTCATGATCAGAGCTTCCGTTGCTCCAGACTGTATGACGGCAGCATGTGTAAACTGTGAGAGACAACAGTCTGGCAGCGTGAGACTAACAACCACCTACTACTGCTGTACATTAATGTCATGTCATGTTTTGTTGTGTGTGTTTTCAGCACGTTCTAAAGAAGCTGTTGGCCATCACAGAGCTGCTGCAGCAGAAACAGGTCCACTACGCCATGAGCAACAGCACCAGGTAACCTGTTACCTCCTTCACCTGTTAGACGACCACCTCCACCTCCATCTGTTAGAGGACCACCACCCATCTACCACCACCTCCACCTGTCTGAGGACCATCTACCACCTCCATACTTCCACCATCTGTTAGAGGACCACCCACCACCACCCCATCTACCACCTCCATCAGTCTAACAGGTCCACTACGCCATGAGCAACAGCACCAGGTAACCTGTTACCTCCTCCATCAGTCTGAGGTCCACCACCCATCTACCACCACCTCCATCTGGACCCCCACCCATCTCTACACCTCCATCTCTCAGAGGACCATCTCTACACCTCCATCTGTTAGAGGACCACCACCCATATCTACCACCTTCTTCAGTCTGAGGACCACCCACCACCTCCATCCTGAAGATCACCTCCACATCCAACCATCCTCCTCCTCCTGCCACAGTTAATTAAATTACGCCACGAGCAACAGATGGTCGACTGAAACTACAGATACTCCTCCTCCTCCTCCTCCTTCATCTGTCAGAGATACACCTCCTCCTCTCCATTTCCCCTCCCCTCTCCATTTCTCCTCCCCTCCTCCTCTCCTCCCCTCCATTTCTCCTCCCCTCCTCCTCCCCCCCGCCTCCTCCCCTCCCCTCCTCCTCTCCTCCCCTCCTCCTCCCCCCCGCCTCCTCTCCTCCCCTCTCCTCTCCTCCAACGCGATATAGAAATATAAAGATTTCAACAGCAGAACAAAGCTTTTTTTCTTCTTCTTGTACCGCGGAATGTGTGTATGACAGCATAGGTTGCCAAAGTGTGTGTGTGTGTGTGTGCGTGTGTGCGTGCGTGCGTGCGTGCATGGGTGCGTGGGTGCGTGTGTGTGCGTGCGCGTGTGTGTGTGTGTGTGTGTGTGTGTGTGTGTGTGCGCGTGTGTGTGTGCGCGCGTCTGTGTGCGCACGTCCAAGTAGCATTTTGTTATGATAAGAGAAACGGTCCTGAAAACATTTCCAAACTTTGTGTTCATAATATCATAAACTCATCGAAACAACTTTGGAAACTTTGCTCATTCCACAAGCAGCATTATTATTATTATTATTATGTTTAAGTTATAGCTCCTTAAAGGTCAAAGGTCAAGGATGACGATATAAAATACAAAAATAGTGTTGTAAAGAATACTTTGTTGTCGTCGGATAAGATTTTGTCTCCAATGCCAGCTTTTGGCAAACGATCAAAAATAACAATTCTTCTACATTCTCTAACTGTGTCGACTTCTTGTAAATTAAGTAATGCAGATGTTTAACAGTAATGTAACTCTTGAGAGCGTAAATGAAACTATCTATAACTATCTATAAAGACCTATAAGGGTCCATTTGGTTAGCAACTCTCCATCATTTAGCTGCATGGGGACCACCTGGAACCCCCTCAAGGACCGCTGGGGGTCCTCGGACCACTGGTTGAGAACCACTTATTTAGGTGAACTCGACTATATAAAACTACCAACTGGTATATTTATGGAAGGAGAAATTTAACGAGGATTAATCTATTGATTTATCGCACATTGCCGAGGGGTTTTCCCCCGTTTTCAACCCTTATTTTGAAGAGCCAAATATCCGTAAGCGGATGTTAGGATGCCGTAGCGCTGTGTGTGGTGTCTTGACCGGTGGTGGTTCTCTCGGGTGGCGGAAAAAACCCCGACTGCGAGTATCACAGCGCCTCCTACAGGCCGTTGGAAAAACCTTTTTTTCAAACCACATTAATTTTGCGGGTTTTGGAGATGCAGGACATTGAAAGCAGCACATAGAGTGCACGTGGACGCGCGCGCATCTTCAAAATGGCCGCCAATGGCCACACTTTAGCACTGGGATGCTAACGAGAAACGGCTATCGATGCGTTCCGATCAAAACATGGAATGTAAAGAATATAAACGCTAGAAAATGTAGTCTACGCTGTTGGCGCGCTGCCAGGACTAATTTGAACCCTTTCTGGGCGGGAACCCCATTTGGTGTTTTAAACATTGTGTTATACTTTAGCTATTGAAAAATAGCAGATCTACAAGTTCATAGTGGAGCGTGGAGCTCGTAAGTCTGCTATTTTTTGAAAAATCTTGAAAATGTGGCGCAAATCTTTGAATATAATTATATTCTTTCAGAGCGAACGTTTTTAACTCAAATCGTTGCTTCTAGGGGGGGTCCCTGGAACAACATATTTTCAGATGGGGGTCGGCGACCAATTAGATATTTTTTGGGGGTCCTTGACATGATTATAGGTTGAGAACCACTGATAGAAACATGAGCGTTTATCAGAAAACTGTCAAGACATTTGTAGAATGTAGGATGATTGGATCATCCTCACGTCTAAATCTAAATGGGTTAATCTGTGGTTCTGGCGGTTAATTCATTAATAATTCACTAAAGTAAATTAACCTGTTAAATTCAACGGGTTAATTAATAATCCACTGAAGTTTCCAAACTTGTTATGTAGTTTTATAGCGGCCTGTACACGCACACACACACACACACACACACACACACACCCCCTATGGGTACGCACACGCACACACCCTATGGGTACGCACACGCGCACACCCTATGGGTACGCACACACACTCTCTCACACACACACGTATGTGCACGGTCTGTGTCCTCTACTTACGATGAGTGTTAAACTGACATGCCCCCCCCTCCCCCCCCCCTCTATAATAACTGGATTTGGAGATAAATGTGTTTTTATACTGTAATTAGTGACTGATTTATTTGATGGCTTAAAAAGTGCTGAAAGTAGCATTTATTTCTATCCTTGTTCCTTCCTTCCTTTTGTCTATTTCATAAAGTTATGGTTATTGTATTATTTTATATCAAGAATAAATTCTTGCTGGAATCATGAGTTTATTATGAGTTATTATTATTATGAATCATGAGTTTATTATATTCATGTATTATATAATCATGAGTTTATTATATTCATGTATTATATAATCATGAGTTTATTATATTCATGTATTATATAATCATGAGTTTATTATATTCATGTATTATATAATCATGAGTTTATTATATTCATGTATTATATAATCATGAGTTTATTATATTCATGTATTATATAATCATGAGTTTATTATATTCATGTATTATATAATCATGAGTTTATTATATTCATGTATTATATAATCATGAGTTTATTATGAGACGAACTGACTCTTTATTTCTCTCTAATTGTATCAGCTTTATTTTATTTTCTGTTTTCAGACACAAAACTAAATCTAATGAGAGAAAACAGCAAAATGTTTACAGTCATTAATTAATTCATTCATTCATTGATTTATTTGTATCAGATAAAGACATGCATGCACTTATTATTAAAGCTTTGTGTTTCCTACAGAACTTCAAGACTCAGTCATTGGTGTGTGTGTGTGTGTGTGTGTGTGTGTGTGTGTGTGTGTGTGTGTGTGTGTGTGTGTGTGTGTGTGTGTGTGTGTGTGTGTGTGTGTCACGCCCGTCCGTCCGTCCGTCACTAATCTCGTTAACTCGGTCGATGCCAAACTTTGCACACACACTCCCTGGATGCCAACGATGAACCTCTACCCCAAATTTTCAGAACGGCCTGTTGTAGCGCCACCAGGAGGCCGACTTTTGAAAACACACATTTTTATATATAGTGGTTGCAACTCTATTGATTGATTGCCCGAGTGTGGTGGGAGTTCTGCTCTGGTTTTGGTGAAATATTAAGTCGTTCTGGTCATTTTGTGGGGGGCACTGGGGCCACGCAGTAAAAGTAAATTAATGCACAAAACTTAATTCTTATTGTTGACCTATTTCTTAAATATTAGCGCAACTTTCATTCAACTTTGACCCCTCATCACATGTTTTGGGCGTAGTGATATGGGGGGTCAAAAATATTGATTCTCGGGGAATCAATTAATAGTTGCAACCACTATTAATGGCAAGTATTTCATACAACTTAAGTTCAAAAAATCTGAACTATCCCTTTAATAATAATAATAATGGTTCAGAAGCTGTTCAGATTCTCCCATTGGAGTGAATAATTGTTACCACCTAACTCCATTTCTGAGGTTTTAGAATAGTTTATATAAATCAGTGCTATTGAACACACTGTCTGTGTGTTGATTAAAACAATATTGAACCAATGGAAAGTCCATAGGACCCTCAAACTGTCTGCTAAGGCAGCTAACTCCACCACCTCTCTCCCTCTCAAACTGTCTGCTAAGGCAGCTAACTCCACCACCTCTCCCTCTCAAACTGTCTGCTAAGGCAGCTAACTCCACCACCTCTCTCCCTCTCAAACTGTCTGCTAAGGCAGCTAACTCCACCACCTCTCCCTCTCAAACTGTCTGCTAAGGCAGCTAACTCCACCACCTCTCCCTCTCAAACTGTGCTAAAGCAGCTAACTCCACCACCTCTCTCCCTCTCAAACTGTCTGCTAAGGCAGCTAACTCCACCACCTCTCTCCCTCTCAAACTGTCTGCTAAAGCAGCTAACTCCACCACCTCTCTCCCTCTCAAACTGTCTTCTAAGGCAGCTAACTCCACCACCTCTCTCCCTCTCAAACTGTCTGCTAAGGCAGCTAACTCCACCACCTCTCCCTCTCAAACTGTCTGCTAAGGCAGCTAACTCCACCACCTCTCTCCCTCTCAAACTGTCTGCTAAGGCAGCTAACTCCACCACCTCTCCCTCTCAAACTGTCTGCTAAGGCAGCTAACTCCACCACCTCTCTCCCTCTCAAACTGTCTGCTAAGGCAGCTAACTCCACCACCTCTCTCCCTCTCAAACTGTCTGCTAAAGCAGCTAACTCCACCACCTCTCTCCCTCTCAAACTGTCTGCTAAGGCAGCTAACTCCACCACCTCTCTCCCTCTCAAACTGTCTGCTATAAAGCAGCTAACTCCACCACCTCTCTCCCTCTCAAACTGTCTGCTATAAAGCAGCTAACTCCACCACCTCTCCCTCAAACTGTCTGCTAAGGCAGCTAACTCCACCACCTCTCTCCCTCTCAAACTGTCTGCTATAAAGCAGCTAACTCCACCACCTCTCTCCCTCTCAAACTGTCTGCTAAGGCAGCTAACTCCACCACCTCTCTCCCTCTCAAACTGTCTGCTAAGGCAGCTAACTCCACCACCTATCTCCCTCTCAAACTGTCTGCTATAAAGCAGCTAACTCCACCACCTCTCTCCCTCAAACTGTCTGCTAAGGCAGCTAACTCCACCACCTCTCTCCCTCTCAAACTGTCTGCTAAGGCAGCTAACTCCACCACCTCTCTCCCTCTCAAACTGTCTGCTAAGGCAGCTAACTCCACCACCTCTCTCCCTCTCAAACTGTCTGCTAAGGCAGCTAACTCCACCACCTCTCCCCCTCTCAAACTGTCTGCTAAGGCAGCTAACTCCACCACCTCTCTCCCTCTCAAACTGTCTGCTAAGGCAGCTAACTCCACCACCTCTCTCCCTCTCAAACTTTGATGAGGCAGTATTGCTTTGTTTAAAAATAATAATTAAAAAGTGTTCTTCATTTCCTGAAAAATGAACATTTTGTAGTTGGGTGGTTTGTCCCAGACAGCAGAGATATAGACTAATAATTAATATAAATGATATATGTTCCAGAAGCTGTGTTCATGTCAATAGACTAAATTAACATAACTTATACATGTTTCAGAAGCTGTGTTCATGTCAATAGACTAAATTAGCATAACTTATACATGTTTCAGAAGCTGTGTTCATGTCAATAGACTAAATTAACATAACTTATACATGTTTCAGAAGCTGTGTTCATGTCAATAGACTAAATTAACATAACTTATACATGTTCCAGAAGCTGTGTTCATGTCAATAGACTAAATTAACATAACGTATACATGTTCCAGAAGCTGTGTTCATGTCAATAGACTAAATTAACATAACTTATACATGTTCCAGAAGCTGTGTTCATGTCAATAGACTAAATTAACATAACATATACATGTTCCAGAAGCTGTGTTCATGTCAATAGACTAAATTAACATAACTTATACATGTTCCAGAAGCTGTGTTCATGTCAATAGACTAAATTAACATAACTTATACATGTTCCAGAAGCTGTGTTCATGTCAATAGACTAAATTAACATAACTTATACATGTTTCAGAAGCTGTGTTCATGTGCTGTTTACTTTCTATGTAGTTTACCTTTAAGCCTTGTATGTGTAATGGGGACCAATGTTCCTTTGACTAATTAGTAATTCTCCTCACCTGGGCAGCCTCACCAGGTAGTTAATGAGGTGATTAGTTTGGTCAGAGTCAGTTCAGTTCAAGCCAGCACACTGTCAAGAGCTCACTCACTGCATGTTGAGTTAACCCTTTCTCTCAGGCCTTGGACAGGATAAGTCTTTTTACTGTTCTGCCCTTACTATACGTTTGGACTAACCACCTAATTGTAGATCACATGCATGTCTCTTATAACTAATGTATTTCACACTTACACCATCTGTCTCTTATAACGAATGTATTTCACACTTACACCATCTGTCAACGTGTAGAAAAAATATCTTTATTCACTTAAACCATGAAACCAAAACAACATTATTCTGGATGTGAGAAACAGAAAGATGACCTCATTGTGTGTGCGTGCGCGTGCGTGTGTGTGTGTGTGTGCGCGTGCGTGTGTCCATCTCTCTATAAAACCTTTTAAAGAACTAAATCGTTTAAACTTTAAACGCTTCTGGGTTCGTTTTAACGTCAACTCAGGCCTTTGTGTGCTGCTCAAAAGTAGCTCGATTCAATATTAAAATGAGTTCAATATTAAATAATTTTCAGATTCAATATTAAATAATTTTCAGATTCAATATTAAATCATTTCCAGATTCAATATTAAATCATTTCCTGATTCAATATTAAATCATTTCCTGATTCAATATTAAATCATTTCCTCTGCTATATAAACGGATTGCAACGTTACTTTGTCTGTGATTTCCCAGATGGTTTCTGGACGTATAGGTGACCAACCGGTCAGGTGTTTCCAACCAGAGTTTGACCTTAAAATGGGTTCATATTAATACGATCAAATTAATATCAAATATCTAAATATTGAATCAAGCAACTTAAAGTGTCTGAGGTCAAATCAACTTGAAGTGTCTGAGGTCAAATCAACTTGAAGTGTCTGAGGTCAAAGGTCAAATCGATACATTTGTAAATGTTTGAACAAAACGTCTTCTGTAATGTTTGTCTTCATAAATCTTCATCAGTCCATTCCTCCTGCAAACAAAACAAAACAGTGGTTAATTAACTTCTGTCACGCTAACGAGCAACAAACTAAATGAAAAGATTATTAATTAACACCCTGAACGCCCAGAGTTATTTAATCCATTAAATCAGAGGTTATTTATTCCATTAAATCAGAGGTTATTTATTCCATTAAATCAGAGGTTATTTATTCCATTAAATCAGAGGTTATTTAATCCATTAAATCAGAGGTTATTTATTCCATTAAATCAGAGCCCAGCGGTTTATAGCAGCGGAGCACTTTTAGCGACGGACCGGATGTTATCCCGGATGTGGCTGAAGCAGCTAAATGTAGCCGATCGACTAGCCTGGCTAATAAGCCAGACTCAAATCACACTGTCATGCCGGCAGGCAATTTTTATTTTGCCAACAGCTGATTCGGTCTGGCTTATTAGCAGGCTAGTGATCGACAATGGGAGGTAAGATTAATTCTAACACGACTAGCGACGGGAGCGCGATGGGCCGTCTAAGACATCATCTTTGCTTAGAATTGGACGGAATGATTTAGATCAAGAGTTATTCACGTTTTAAGATTTTCCATCTCGTCGGCTAAAATGGGGGGGAACATTTCCGATGACGTCCCACCGGAAAATAACATTGAGTGTTGCCCAACAGACCCACAGCCTGTGGAGCGATGCTTCAGATATTTATTTAAAAAATACATTTTTGAATACTGTACAGTATTCAAAAATGTATTTTTTAACTTTAGGTCAGGATTTAGAATCGGCCTCAGTCCAATATGGGTTAATATTCACAATGTGTTTAATATTCATGAGACCTGTTTAATATTCATGAGACCTGTTTAACATGCGTGACCTCACCTCCTCTGCTATGCGCGCCTCTTTGGCCACATGGTCGTCGTCCTCCCAGCCTCTCTTCCTCTTACTGGAAAACATTATGTTTATTATTAGTATTATTATTCATATTCAGATATATTCATTTAGAGTGTCAGCCTGTTGTGTCGTCACAAAGTCCTGTCCCTCCAGACACCGTGCTGTTGTCATGACAACAAAGTCCTCGTCCCTCCAGACATCGTGATGTTGTCATGACAACAAAGTCCTCGTCCCTCCAGACACCGTGTTGTTGTCATGACAACAAAGTCATCGTCCTTCCAGACACCGTGTTGTTGTCATGAAAAAGTCCTCGTCCCTCCAGACACCGTGTTGTTGTCATGACAACAAAGTCCTCGTCCTTCCAGACACCGTGTTGTTGTCATGACAACAAAGTCCTCGTCCTTCCAGACACCGTGTTGTTGTCATGAAAACAAAGTCCTCGTCCCTCCAGACACCAGCATCATCCCGTCATTGTCACCAGTCCTGTTGTCATGTAGGTACAATGTCATGACATCACACATGTGACATCACACCTCATATGACATCACACCTATTGTTTTAACGTTTGTATCCATTTCATGTAAATTACATTATAAATGTATAAATTTGTACTAATTTGGAGCTTTATTAGTAGTATTATTATTACAGTAGAGTACAGTAGTAATATTATTATTACAGTACAGAGTACAGTAGTAATATTATTATTACAGTACAGAATACAGTAGTAGTATTATTACAGTACAGAGTACAGTAGTAGTATTATTACAGTACAGAGTACAGTAGTACTATTATTATTACAGTACAGAGTACAGTAGTATTATTTCAGTAGTATTTCAGTAGTATTTTAGTAGTATTTTAGTAATATTTCAGTAGTATTTTAGTAGTATTTTAGTAATATTTCAGTAGTATTTCAGTAGTATTTTAGTAATATTTCAGTAGTATTTCAGTAGTATTTTAGTAGTATTTTAGTAATATTTCAGTAGTATTTTAGTAATATTTCAGTAGTATTTTAGTAATATTTCAGTAGTATTTTAGTAGTATTTTAGTAGTATTTCAGTAGTATTTTAGTAATATTTCAGTAGTATTTTAGTAGTATTTTAGTAATATTTCAGTAATATTTCAGTAGTATTTTAGTAGTATTTCAGTAGTATTTTAGTAGTATTAGTATTTCAGTAGTATTTAAGTAGTATTTCAGTAGTATTTTAGTAGTATTTCAGTAGTATTTCAGTAGTATTTCAAACATTGTGTACTTTGTGTTTCAGGACAGAATGCACCATCCTGTCTCTGGCTGCCGCCATCCAGGTCATGTGACTCTGAAGACTACAGTACCCAGCATGCAGTGCGGCCGTCGCTCTGTAAGCACTACACAACCGGAGACTACAGTACCCAGCATGCAGTGCGGCCATCGCTCTGTAAGCACTACACAACCGGACTACAGTACCCAGCATGCAGTGCGGCCGTCGCTCTGTAAGCACTACACAACCGGAGACTACAGTACCCAGCATGCAGTGCGGCCGCCGCTCTGTAAGCACTACACAACCGAAGACTACAGTACCCAGCATGCAGTGCGGCCGTCACTCTGTAAGCACTACACAACCGAAGAAAAAACAGTCTAGGAAGAATTCACTTTCTTCCAAAGCCCCGAAAACCCAGAAAAGACTTCAGAACGTTTTCCTTCCATGAGGATAACGACCACACAGTAATACGGACCGCTGATTTCTACCAATATGGACCATACAGTAATACGGACCGCTGATTTCTACCAACATGGACCATACAGTAATACGGACCGCTGATTTCTACCAACATGGACCTAGGAAAATATGAAAATATGAAAAGACTGTTTTTCTTGCAACCACCGCCGCCGCGCTCCGACCTCTCTCCGGAGTGCCCTCCTCAACGATCGACGTGCCACAGTGCCGATCTTTGATCTTTACGTCGTAGCGAGACAAACGCTTTTTACTGTCCAGCCTTCGTTAGGTCTGTCACAATTATCACATGATCGCCTAATCAATTAATTAAAACTAATCTACTTTGGCATAATAATGCCCACAGCCCTCCTATGAGACAGACTGGTTTCTGAACCGCCCACAGCCCTCCTATGAGACACAGACTGGTTTCTGAACTGCCCACAGCCCTCCTATGAGACAGACTGGTTTCTGAACTGCCCACAGCCCTCATATGAGACAGACTGGTTTCTGAACTGCCCACAGCTTTCCTATGAGACACAGACTGGTTTCTGAACTGCCCACAGCCCTCCTATGAGACACAGACTGGTTTCTGAACTGCCCACAGCCCTCCTATGAGACAGACTGGTTTCTGAACTGCCCACAGCCCTCCTATGAGACACGGACTGGTTTCTGAACCGCCCACAGCCCTCCTATGAGACACAGACTGGTTTCTGAACTGCCCACAGCCCTCCTATGAGACACAGACTGGTTTCTGAACCACCCACAGCCCTCCTATGAGACATACTGGTTTCTGAACCGCCCACAGCCCTTCTATGAGACACAGACTGGTTTCTGAACCGCCCACAGCCCTCCAGACTGGTTTCTGAACCGCCCACAGCCCTCCTATGAGACACAGACTGGTTTCTGAACCGCCCACAGCCCTCCTATGAGACACAGACTGGTTTCTGAACCGCCCACAGCCCTCCTATGAGACACAGACTGGTTTCTGAACCGCCCACAGCCCTCCTATGAGACAGACTGGTTTCTGAACCGCCCACAGCCCTCCTATGAGACAGACTGGTTTCTGAACCGCCCACAGTCCTCCTATGAGACACAGACTGGTTTCTGAACTGCCCACAGCCCTCCTATGAGAGACTGGTTTCTGAACCGCCCACAGCCCTCCTATGAGACACGGACTGGTTTCTGAACTGCCCACAGCCCTCCTATGAGACAGACTGGTTTCTGAACCGCCCACAGCCCTCCTATGAGAGACGGACTGGTTTCTGAACCGCCCACAGCCCTCCTATGAGACACAGACTGGTTTCTGAACCGCCCACAGCCCTCCTATGAGACACAGACTTGTTTCTGAACCGCCCACAGCCCTCCTATGAGACAGACTGGTTTCTGAACCGCCCACAGCCCTCCTATGAGACACAGACTGGTTTCTGAACCGCCCACAGCCCTCCTATGAGACACAGACTGGTTTCTGAACTGCCCACAGCCCTCCTATGAGACAGACTGGTTTCTGAACCGCCCACAGCCCTCCTATGAGACACGGACTGGTTTCTGAACTGCCCACAGCCCTCCTATGAGACAGACTGGTTTCTGAACCGCCCACAGCCCTCCTGTGAGAGACGGACTGGTTTCTGAACCGCCCACAGCCCTCCTATGAGACACAGACTGGTTTCTGAACCGCCCACAGCCCTCCTATGAGACACAGACTGGTTTCTGAACCGCCCACAGCCCTCCTATGAGACAGACTGGTTTCTGAACCGCCCACAGCCCTCCTATGAGACACAGACTGGTTTCTGAACCGCCCACAGCCCTCCTATGAGACACAGACTGGTTTCTGAACTGCCCACAGCCCTCCTATGAGACAGACTGGTTTCTGAACCGCCCACAGCCCTCCTATGAGACAGACTGGTTTCTGAACCGCCCACAGCCCTCCTATGACACAGACTGGTTTCTGAACCGCCCACAGCCCTCCTATGACAGACTGGTTTCTGAACTGCCCACAGCCCTCCTATGACACAGACTGGTTTCTGAACTGCCCACAGCCCTCCTATGAGACACAGACTGGTTTCTGAACCGCCCACAGCCCTCATATGACACAGACTGGTTTCTGAACTGCCCACAGCCCTCCTATGACACAGACTGGTTTCTGAACTGCCCACAGCCCTCCTATGACACAGACTGGTTTCTGAACTGCCCACAGCCCTCCTATGAGACAGACTGGTTTCTGAACCGCCCACAGCCCTCCTATGAGACACAGACTGGTTTCTGAACCGCCCACAGCCCTCCTATGAGACACAGACTGGTTTCTGAACTGCCCACAGCCCTCCTATGAGACAGACTGGTTTCTGAACTGCCCACAGCCCTCCTATGAGACAGACTGGTTTCTGAACTGCCCACAGCCCTCCTATGAGACAGACTGGTTTCTGAACTGCCCACAGCCCTCCTATGAGACAGACTGGTTTCTGAACTGCCCACAGCCCTCCTATGAGACAGACTGGTTTCTGAACCGCCCACAGCCCTCCTATGACACAGACTGGTTTCTGAACCGCCCACAGCCCTCCTATGAGACAGACTGGTTTCTGAACTGCCCACAGCCCTCCTATGAGACAGACTGGTTTCTGAACTGCCCACAGCCCTCCTATGAGACGGACTGGTTTCTGAACTGCCCACAGCCCTCCTATGAGACAGACTGGTTTCTGAACTGCCCACAGCCCTCCTATGAGACAGACTGGTTTCTGAACTGCCCACAGCCCTCCTATGAGACAGACTGGTTTCTGAACATTAGTTCCTTTGAGTTATTATTACAAGTTAGCAGTTTGTGATTGAATACAAATTGTAAACATCTTCCAGGGTTCAACGCAAAAAAACAAAACAATTAAAAATCATTAATCACAATTAATTCTGCGGCAATTATTCGTCAACTTAAATATAAAACGGTGGCAGCCGTCGGCCGACTGGGTCGTGTTAGTCCTAACGAAGGCTGGACAGACCAAACGCGTTACGACCTTGAGGTAAAAGTGTCTCGATACACTTTTTTCACTTCCGATCCGATCCCGATACCTCAATTTCTGCGTTAGCCGATACCGATACCAGTGTCGTGATCTCATGTCGTGTTTATAGCTATCTAGCTATATACCTGGTGTTGTGTTTATAGCAGACTCCTCACTCAAATGTGCACTTGCAGTTTGGGGCAACTCTAAAGCAAACTCCACATGTCCCAACATTTGATTTACCTGCCATAGTGTCAACCCCTTACCCCTGTGTGGGATCGCTGGTTAGACTGGCATAGTGTCAACCCCTTCCTTACCCCTGTGTGGGATCACTGGTTAGACTGGCATAGTGTCGACCCCTTCCTTACCCCTGTGTGGGATCACTGGTTAGACTGGCATAGTGTCAACCCCTTCCTTACCCCTGTGTGGGATCACTGGTTAGACTGGCATAGTGTCGACCCCTTACCCCTGTGTGGGATCACTGGTTAGACTGGCATAGTGTCGACCCCTTACCCCTGTGTGGGATCACTGGTTAGACTGGCATAGTGTCGACCCCTTACCCCTGTGTGGGATCGCTGGTTAGACTGGCATAGTGTCAACCCCTTACCCCTGTGTGGGATCGCTGGTTAGACTGGCATAGTGTCAACCCCTTCCTTACCCTTGTGTGGGATCACTGGTTAGACTGGCATAGTGTCGACCCCTTCCTTACCCCTGTGTGGGATCACTGGTTAGACTGGCATAGTGTCAACCCCTTCCTTACCCCTGTGTGGGATCACTGGTTAGACTGGCATAGTGTCGACCCCTTACCCCTGTGTGGGATCACTGGTTAGACTGGCATAGTGTCGACCCCTTACCCCTGTGTGGGATCACTGGTTAGACTGGCATAGTGTCGACCCCTTACCCCTGTGTGGGATCGCTGGTTAGACTGGCATAGTGTCAACCCCTTACCCCTGTGTGGGATCGCTGGTTAGACTGGCATAGTGTCAACCCCTTCCTTACCCTTGTGTGGGATCGCTGGTTAGACTGGCATAGTGTCGACCCCTTCCTTGGTTAGACTGGCATATTCACCGATACCAATATGACCCGATATGACAAATAAGGGCTGATCCGAGACTTTTCCGATACCGATACAGTATCGGGACATCTCTACTCGTGTCGCTGCGTTGTGACAACGCGATTGGACAGTGTAATGTAAGTAGGTCTTGGCGATGACACGGGACGACAGCCAATGGGAAGCAGACTTTTTTTGGCGTCATCGTTACCTCCGTCAAGGAGGTGGCGAGTGCGGAATGGCCTTTCGCGGTTGAGTGAAGGAGCCACTGTGATTGGCCAGTAGCCACGCGTTGAGTGAAGGACAGCGATGTGATTGGCCAGTAGCCACGCGTTGTGTGAAGGAGGCGCTATGATTGGCCAGTAGCCATGCGTTGAGTGAAGGAGGTGCTGTGATTGGCCAGTAGCCACGCGTTGAGTGAAGGAGGTGCTGTGATTGGCCAGTAGCCACGCGTTGAGTGAAGGAGGTGCTGTGATTGGCCAGTAGCCACTTTGAGTGGCGGTCGTCGGGGTAAAAACGCTCTTGCCAAAACACGATTCCGTTATGGAAGATTTTATTAGACTTTTATTATCTACAAAGATGTCCGTTCGTCACTTGGTATTTGATGCCTCTTCAGTTGTATTTTAGACAAACGCAAAATACATTTCAAATGTTTTTCCACTGCTTCACTAGTTAAATAAATCTGTACGTTATTCACTAACTAGTAGTAGTAGGAGGAGGAGGAAGGCGTGACCGTTTACTCAAACCCCAAAGGCGACTCCGGACTCGCAGATGACCTGAAACGGTCGCTAGACGTCTAGAGGTCCTGTGAAACGGTCGCTAGACGTCTAGAGGTCCTGTGAAACGGTCGCTAGACGTCTAGAGGTCCTGTGAAACGGTCGCTAGACGTCTAGAGGTCCTGTGAAACGGTCGCGGGACAATCCAAAGCATCGAAGCCTTTCAGACCTCATCAGGGAACTCTTTTAACGACCTCGTTAACGACCTCGCTGACTTTTAACGCATGACACCCGACCTCGCCGACCGACCGACAACATTCTAAACCGTCTTCTATCGTAGCATCTCACTGACCGACACGGTTAGCGGCCGAGCTAAGCCGAGCACGTCTGTGTGTGGAATTTACTATTTACCATTTACTGTTTACTATTAGGCTACATTGTGATTTATTGTGATTTTGCCCCGAAGTTACTTTGCTTTTTTATAATAGAACATTTTCTGTCTTACTGTCATGATTTTTTTTTAATAAATCTGAAAAAACACCTAAAATAAAATAAATCACAATTCAAACTTAACGATTCCATTTCAAAAGTTGTTACCCAAATGGAGACGCTGGAGAAAATCTGCACACGCCAGATATTTTCGCGGACTGCGCACACGACACACACACACACACACACACACACACACACACACACACACACACACACACACACACACACACACACACACACACACACACACACACACACACACACACACACACACACACACACACACACACACACACACAACCACCTCTTAACCACGCCCACAGCCTCTTAACCACGCCCACAACCACCTCTAGCAATACTCCGCTGTATAATTACCGGTTTAATGACCATTATGTTAATTACCGTGTAGCCTCTAGTTAATTATGCTAATGAGCGTGTAGCCTCTCGTTAAGTATGCTAATGAGCGTGTAGCCTCTCTAGATGGATCTTTTCTACGTAATGCTGCTTTGCTTGTTGATATCGTACCTTTTTAGGCTCCGCCTCCTACAGATGTAAATAAGGTGTTTGTAACACAGGATCAGCTGAACAGTCCAAACCCCACCAACGGGTCAAACCGTCTTAAACCGTTAGCATGTGTTGCTAATGCTAACCTGTAACCAGTGTGGTTTGGGTTTTAAACCGTTAGCATGTGTTGCTAATGCTAACCTGTAACCAGTGTGGTTTGGGCTCAAACCGTTAGCATGTGTTGCTAATGCTAACCTGCAACCAGTGTGGTTTAGGTCTTAAACCGTTAGCATGTGTTGCTAATGCTAACCTGTGACGATCATATGCTGCTCCGACAAACTTCACACAATGTCCCTTTAAGCCAGGAGGGGGGAGGGGGCGTGTCCGGTTTTCTGCATCATCACTTCAGCTCCTCCCATGCCCACATGTACCCCCCTCCCTCCTACTCCACTGAATGATGATGTAACTTGCTGTCTGTCTTTCATGTCGCCGACGTTTCCTTTTTGTATTGATTTGTACCCGAGACTGATTACCTTATTATTGTATTACTTTATTACTATATTCTACCTTATTGTTTTATACTGAGACTATTACCATATTACCTTATAGATTTGGGGGGGGGGGGGGGGGCACTGAAAAATCTGCCATTCATCCCCCCCCCCCCCCCCCCCCCCCCCATAGATTTACAAAAATATGTATATCAATTATATTTTAACTCTTTGACCGCCATCTAGTGGTGGCTGAAGAGTGGCGCAGCCCTCCATGCATTTTATCTCGATGGGCGAGGCTCTTAGTTTGAAAGCCGAGTCAGGAAGTAGAAATCTGCTATGTGACATGTCTCACGGTTGTCATTTTAATTCAGCCAAAACATAATTTTTGTAAGTGAAATACCGTTTATCGTGTTTATCGATAAATCATTTGCAAAAACAAACTTATTTTTTTGGTTTTTAAGACCAGCGGATTTTCCATTTCCGTTTTTTATTTTTATTATTTTTTTACCGGACTGAAACGGGAGTGTTCTGACCCGCGTAAAGGACAAAGATGTTCGCCGTAATTAATTGATATTAATACAGACTTAATTGATATTAATACAGACGTCGAAAGGCCATGTCGGCGCCAGAAGGACAGAATTAGCCCAGGGCTGACGGACAGATCGGTGAGATCCAATCAGGGATGCCGGAAATCTCAACCGCGACCCGCCCATCTAGACCACCCCCGTCTAGATCCCGCCCCTGTAGACCTGCTCCTGTAGACCGCGCCCCTCTAGACCCCGCCCCTCTAGACCACGCCCACTCTAGACCAGGCCCCTCTAGACACGCCCCTCTAGACCAGAAACCTCAGGCTAGGCTTAAAATAACTGATATAAATATTTGTGTAAATCTCTATGGGAAAAAAAGGAATGGCAGATTTTTCAGTGGATCAGAAACCCACTCCCACTGCTATGCCCTATTGTTTTCTACCTGAGGCTATTGTCTTATTACCTTATTGTTTTCTACCTGAGGCTATTGTCTTATTACCTTATTGTTTTCTACCTGAGGCTATTGTCTTATTACCTTATTGTTTTATACCTGAGGCCATTGTCTTATTACCTTATTGTTTTATACTGGCGAACGTTTTGCATCTTGAATACAAAACCAGAGGATCAATAAATAAAACACTTCGTATACTGAACAAAACTCTAAATATGTTCTTGTTGTCATTGGATGCGATGTCGTTGGTACCATTAGGAGAGATAACATGGTGTCGGTACCATTAGGAGAGATAACATGATGTCGGTACCATTAGGAGAGATAACATGATGTCGGTACCATTAGGAGAGATAACATGATGTCGGTACCATTAGGAGAGAGAACATGATGTCGGTACCATTAGGAGAGATAACATGGTGTCGGTACCATTAGGAGAGATAACATGATGTCGATACCATTAGGAGAGATAACATGGTGTCGGTACCATTAGGAGAGATAACATGGTGTCGGTACCATTAGGAGAGATAACATGATGTCGGTACCATTACGAGAGATAACATGATGTCGGTACCATTAGGAGAGATAACATGATGTCGATACCATTAGGAGAGATAACATGGTGTCGGTACCATTAGGAGAGATAACATGGTGTCGGTACCATTAGGAGAGATAACATGGTGTCGGTACCATTAGGAGAGATAACATGATGTCGGTACCATTAGGAGAGATAACATGATGTCGGTACCATTAGGAGAGATAACATGATGTCGGTACCATTAGGAGAGATAACATGATGTCGGTACCATTAGGAGAGATAACATGGTGTCGGTACCATTAGGAGAGATAACATGATGTCGGTACCATTAGGAGAGATAACATGGTGTCGGTACCATTAGGAGAGAGAACATGATGTCGGTACCATTAGGAGAGATAACATGGTGTCGGTACCATTAGGAGAGATAACATGGTGTGGGTACCATTAGGAGAGATAACATGGTGTCGGTACCATTAGGAGAGATAACATGATGTCGTACCATTAGGAGAGATAACATGGTGTCGGTACCATTAGGAGAGATAACATGATGTGGTACCATTAGGAGAGATAACATGATGTTGGTACCATTAGGAGAGATAACATGATGTTGGTACCATTAGGAGAGATAACATGATGTTGGTACCATTAGGAGAGATAACATGATGTTGGTACCATTAGGAGAGATAACATGATGTGGTACCATTAGGAGAGATAACATGATGTTGGTACCATTAGGAGAGCCTTTCTGTGTGGAGTTTGCATGTTCTCCCCGTGTCCCCTAGGGTAGGTACCCTCACATGTTCTCCCCGTGTCCCCTAGGGTAGGTACCCTCACATGTTCTCCCCGTGTCCCCTAGGGTAGGTACCCTCACATGTTCTCCCCGTGTCCCCTAGGGTAGGTACCCTCACATGTTCTCCCCGTGTCCCCTAGGGCAGTGTTTCCCAACCTTTTTTGTCCCAGGGCACACTTTTCATAGCCTAAAAATCTCAGGGCACACCTAGATATACGGTGTATAGGCCTATCTATATACATATGTGTATGTATGTGTGTGTGTATATATATATATATATATATATATATATATATATATACAGTGTTGGGAAAGTTCATTTATTTTAGACTTTATTGAATAAAAAAACCTTGGGGGATTAATAAAGTGACAACTTTTACAATATCTCCATTACCATTATCCAAATGTACGTGTACGACGAAGAATAAATCAGGCATCACTGCTCTTCTGTGGAGGATACAGCTATTTTTCGTGGCACATTATGTTTAATCACAACAACGTCACGTTTACTTTACCTCCTCAGTGTTTGGGTCGGGACATGTAGGACTGTATGTGTCTGCTGTCTACGTGCGCTCCAGTCTTACTGGAGGGGGCGAAATGTAGCGTCTTCTGGATGCATCTCTTTAGCATTAACATTTCAATGGCAGAGGGTCGTTAGAGTCTATTGTTCCGTCGTTATCGCACGTCTAATGGTTAGACGTGTGACAACAACAACACGTCTAATGGTTAGACGTGTGACAACAACAACACGTCTAATGGTTAGACGTGTGATAACAACAACGATTGCTTTCGGGGGAGGGTTAGTGTTATTTTCGGTCAAATCAGGCGGCACACCTGGACACATCAAACGGCACAGTAAAGTGCCGCGGCACACAGGTTGGGAAACACTCCCCTAGGGTAGGTACCCTCACATGTTCTCCCCGTGTCCCCTAGGGTAGGTACCCTCACATGCTCTCCCCGTGTCCCCTAGGGTAGGTACCCCCACATGTTCTCCACGTGTCCCCTAGGGTAGGTACCCTCACATGTTCTCCCGTGTCCCCTAGGGTAGGTACCCTCACATGTTCTCCCCGTGTCCCCTAGGGTAGGTACCCTCACATGTTCTCCCCGTGTCCCCTAGGGTAGGTACCCCCACATGTTCTCCCCGTGTCCCCTAGGGTAGGTACCCTCACATGTTCTCCCCGTGTCCCCTAGGGTAGGTACCCCCATATGTTCTCCCCGTGTCCCCTAGGGTAGTTACTCTCACAAAAACATGCAGTAATCCTGGTTTCTAAACTACCTCCCCCTGGCCAGCCGGGGCGCCTGATGGATAATACTAATAATAACAGTTCATACTGTGTGTTGGGGTTGGTTGCGTGGATCCTCTCCAGCTTCACTTTGTAAACATTCACGTCCTCGACTTTAGGAGGCTCGTATTTCTTCATCAGGATGGTCATTCCTGTTAGAAACACAACAATACTTCATCAGGATTGTCATTCCTGTTAGAAACATAACAATAATTCATCAGGATGGTCATTCCTGTTAGAAACATCACAATACTTCATCAGGATGGTCATTCCTGTTAGAAACACAACAATACTTCATCAGGATGGTCATTCCTGTTAGAAACATAACAATACTTCATCAGGATGGTCATTCCTGTTAGAAACACAACAATACTTCATCAGGATAGTCATTCCTGTTAGAAACATAACAATAATTCATCAGGATGGTCATTCCTGTTAGAAACATAACAATACTTCATCAGGATGGTCATTCCTGTTAGAAACACAACAATACTTCATCATTATTATTAAGTGTTAACCCTAACCCATGATTACATTAGATTATTGACACTGGATGAAAAAGGGGTTGCAAAATAAAATTTAAATAAAAAAAACAACGTAGAATTATGAATATGTTTCCTGTAGAAACATCAGCTTTACGTTCATATGTTGTTGTTAATAATAATAGGAACAATAGGAACAATAGGTTTAACTTGTGTGATACAATAGGAACAATAGGTTTAACTTGTATGATACAATAGGAACAATAGGTTTAACTTGTATGATACAATAGGAACAATAGGTTTAACTTGTGTGATACAATAGGAACAATAGGTTTAACTTGTATGATACAATAGGAACAATAGGTTTAACTTGTATGATACAATAGGAACAATAGGTTGAACAATAGGTTGAACAATAGGTTGAACAATAGGTTGAACAATAGGAGAACTCACGTCTCATGGCGTCGTACAGCTTGGTCAGAGTCTCTCTGTCGTCTTTCAGCGCCAGACATTCTGTCAGGTAACTACGGGGTTAACAAACAAACATTACGGTAACTATGGGGTTAATAAGAACATTAACCATGTGAGGCTTCATGTCATGTGAAAGCACGGAATCATGCGTGCGTGCGTGCGTGCGTGCGTGCATTGCGTTGCGTTGCGTGCGTGCGTTGCGTGCGTGCGTGCATTGCGTTGCGTTGCGTGCGTGCGTGCCGAGACCTACGTTTCCATGTTAAGCCCCGCCCTGGAGGCGCTGTTCAAGATGGCCGCCAGGGCGATCTGCGCCGGAGGGAACAGCAGCCCAGCGTCCGTCAGGGACGCACGCGTCAGGAAGTCGTCAGCGCTTCGTCTCAAAGACTCTGGGCTCTCCAGGACAGGAAACCTAGTCTGAATAAATAATAACAATATAACTTAGTCTAAAGACCAAACAATAACGGGTCTATAAGGTGTATATTTTACCTTCATGTCGATCAGGAGACCCTCCATGGGTCTATAGGGTGTTAATGTTACCTTCATGTCTATCAGGAGACCCTCCATAGGTCTATAAGGTGTATATTTTACCTTCATGTCGATCAGGAGACCCTCCATGGGTCTATAGGGTGTTAATGTTACCTTCATGTCTATCAGGAGACCCTCCATAGGTCTATACTCTATAGGGTGTTAATGTTACCTTCATGTCGATCAGGAGACCCTCCATAGGTCTATATTGTACCTTCATTTCGATCAGGAGACCCTCCATAGGTCTATAGGGTGTATATTGTACCTTCATGTCGATCAGGAGACCCTCCATAGGTCTATAGGGTGTATATTGTACCTTCATGTCGATCAGGAGACCCTCCATAGGTCTATAAGGTGTATATTGTACCTTCATGTCGATCAGGAGACCCTCCATAGGCCTGTAGGGGGTGTGGATGACCAGGTGGAAGGTCAGCTGTTGGATCAGAAGCAGTTCGTACTCCAGGATCTGCTCCATGATCTGCTCCTGTCCTGCAGGAGTCTCGTGGACCAGGTTCCCCCCGAACTGAGCGCTGGACACGTTGAACTCATCCACCTTACAGGCCAGGTAGGCACACGCTAACCTGGAATAACATGTTAACATGTCTTACACGCCAGGTACGCACACGCTAACCTGGAATAACATGTTAACATGTCTTACACGCCAGGTAGGCACACGCTAACCTGGAATAACATGTTAACATGTCTTACACGCCAGGTAGGCACACGCTAACCTGGAATAACATGTTAACATGTCTTACACGCCAGGTACGCACACGCTAACCTGGAATAACATGTTATTATTAACATGAACTCATCCACCTTACAGGCCAGGTAGGCACACGCTAACCTGGAATAACATGTTAACATGTCTTACACGCCAGGTAGGCACATGCTAACCTGGAATAACATGTTATTATTAACATGAACTCATCCACCTTACAGGCCAGGTAGGCACACGCTAACCTGTTATAAAACATGTTAAAATAACACATTAAAAACATTAAAAAATAACACATTAAAACAACACATTAGCCTGTTAGAAAACATGTTAAAATCATGTTAGCTCATTGACCGCCATGGACTTAGTTAACGTGTTTTTCATGAAATCCCAAAAATGCCCTCACAGTGCTATGGAGTCTATCCAAAATGGCCGCCCTCCCAGTGCTATGGAGTCTATCCAAGATGGCCGCCCGCACAGTGCTATGGAGCCTGTCCAAGATGGCCGCCCGCACAGTGCTATGGAGCCTGTCCAAGATGGCCGCCCGCACAGTGCTATGGAGCTTGTCCAAGATGGCCGCCCGCACAGTGCTATGGAGCCTGTCCAAGATGGCCGCCCGCACAGTGCTATGGAGCTTGTCCAAGATGGCCGCCCGCACAGTGCTATGGAGCTTGTCCAAGATGGCCGCCCGCACAGTGCTATGGAGCCTGCCCAAGATGGCCGCCCGCACAGTGCTATGGAGCCTGTCCAAGATGGCCACCCGCACAGTGCTATGGAGCCTGTCCAAGATGGCCGCCCGCACAGTGCTATGGAGCCTGTCCAAGATGGCCGCCCGCACAGTGCTATGGGAGCTCCGATCTTTACAGACGTTTTTCTCAGTATTACGGCTCCGACTGAGCTGGATTGAACACCGTGCCAATGTTAGCGACTCAATACTAAATAGTCGACTCACTACCGCGTGGTTAAAGTATGAATGCTTCTGAAGACTAGGCAGACTTAAATCGATGATAGAATTAGTAATATAGTAGTAATACTTACATTATAATCCTGGGGTGATGCTCCATGACTGAATTGTTGAGATAGAACCTCCTGAAATACATGAGGGCTGAACCCTGGAACATGAATATCACATTATTACATGAATATCACATTATTACATGAGGGCTGAACCCTGGAACATGAATATCACATGATTTGCTTACTCTGGTGGAACTGTTGCCCCCGTGACCAGAGTACGGATAAGCGGTTGAAAATGGATAGAGGAACAACAATACTACTACTACTACTACTACTACTACTACTACGGGATTAAAATAGTGTGCATTCTGCATCCCAAAACACAGTTTATAGTTGAGGGATGCAATAAAACAACGACCTCTACATCCACAGGATGTACTACTGTACTACTGTACTGTTTTTATCCTAGTTTATTTTGCTAGCTTTAGTTATAATAATCATTTCTTCTTCTGTAAAAATGGCAAAATATGACTCCTAACATCGTTGAAGTGGGACTAATTTCTAAAAGACCATACCTGCATCCCGGGACTCATTACATTGAAAACCTGTTTACATTACTGATCACTGAACAACAACAACAACCTGTTTACATTACTGATCACTGAACAACAACAACAACGTACCACCACAGCTTTGGGCATGACGGGTTTAAAAGCGTTGCAGAACTCCAGTAACCTCCTCTCATAATGTCTGAACAGAACATCTTCCTCTGAGGAGGACAAGAAGAGGGCTTCACTCACCCCAGGCTGCACGCACACACACACACACACGCACGCACGCACGCACGCACGCACACACAGACATGCACGCACGCACGCACATGCACACACAGACATGCACGCACGCAGAAACGCACGCACACACGCAGGCACGCACACACACGCAATTATTATGTACATACATTTTATTACATTCTCATTGTGGTTCATCAAAGCAACGGATTATTTAAATAAAGGCAACTTGGCGGTACATATTAAACCTGTCTCACTCTCTCCAGCCTCTAGTAAACCTGTCTCACTCTCTCCAGACTCTAGTAAACCTGTCTCACTCTCTCCAGACTCTCTTCAACCTGTCTCACCCTCAGCATGGTGGTATTCAACCTGTCTCACCCTCAGCATGGCGGTATTCAACCTGTCTCACCCTCAGCATGGTGGTATTCAACCTGTCTCACCCTCAGCATTGCGGTATTCAACCTGTCTCACCCTCAGCATGGTGGTATTCAACCTGTCTCACCCTCAGCATGGTGGTATTCAACCTGTCTCACCCTCAGCATGGTGGTATTCAACCTGTCTCACCCTCAGCATGGCGGTATTCAACCTGTCTCACCCTCAGCATGGCGGTATTCAACCTGTCTCACCCTCAGCATGGTGGTATTAAACCTGTCTCACCCTCAGCATGGTGGTATTAAACCTGTCTCACCCTCAGCATGGTGGTATTAAACCTGTCTCACCCTCAGCATGGCGGTATTCAACCTGTCTCACCCTCAGCATGGCGGTATTCAACCTGTCTCACCCTCAGCATGGTGGTATTCAACCTGTCTCACCCTCAGCATGGTGGTATTAAACCTGTCTCACCCTCAGCATGGTGGTATTAAACCTGTCTCACCCTCAGCATGGCGGTATTCAACCTGTCTCACCCTCAGCATGGCGGTATTCAACCTGTCTCACCCTCAGCATGGCGGTATTCAACCTGTCTCACCCTCAGCATGGTGGTATTCAACCTGTCTCACCCTCAGCATGGTGGTATTCAACCTGTCTCACCCTCAGCATGGTGGTATTAAACCTGTCTCACCCTCAGCATGGTGCTGCAGTACTTGTGGTTGGCGTCCTGTCTCACTCTCTCCAGACTCTCTTCGCTGTCGAAGATCCAGAACTTCCGGTGAGAGCTGTTGTGAAACATGGTGGCTCCTCCCTCCTACTCCTGAGGACCAATCAGAAGTTTCAGAACCAATATGATGTCACGGCCGCAGTCCCCCCCCCCCCGACCCGGAAGAGAATTTCCCAGATTACTTTCTTCCCGCAGACGTTTCAGAAAGTATTCAGTACTTGTAAAGTATTCAGTTTCAGTACTTGTTAAGTATTCAGTACTTGTTAAGTATTCAGTTTCAGTACTTGTAAAGTATTCAGTTTCAGTACTTGTAAAGTATTCAGTTTCAGTACTTGTAAAGTATTCAGTACTTGTAAAGTATTCAGTTTCAGTACTTGTAAAGTATTCAGTTTCAGTACTTGTAAAGTATTCAGTTTCAGTACTTGTTAAGTATTCAGTACTTGTTAAGTATTCAGTTTCAGTACTTGTAAAGTATTCAGTTTCAGTACTTGTTAAGTATTCAGTACTTGTAAAGTATTCAGTTTCAGTACTTGTAAAGTATTCAGTTTCAGTACTTGTAAAGTATTCAGTTTCAGTACTTGTAAAGTATTCAGTTTCAGTACTTGTTAAGTATTCAGTACTTGTAAAGTATTCAGGTTCAGTACTTGTAAAGTATTCAGTTTCAGTACTTGTTAAGTATTCAGTACTTGTAAAGTATTCAGGTTCAGTACTTGTAAAGTATTCAGTTTCAGTACTTGTTAAGTATTCAGTACTTGTAAAGTATTCAGTTTCAGTACTTGTAAAGTATTCAGTTTCAGTACTTGTAAAGTATTCAGTTTCAGTACTTGTTAAGTATTCAGTACTTGTTAAGTATTCAGTACTTGTTAAGTATTCAGTACTTGTTAAGTATTCAGTACTTGTTAAGTATTCAGAACCTGCGCGAGCAGAGCAGAGTTGTTTATGGCAGCTAGTTTTAGTTTTAGTCTCTTGAATAGTTTATTTAGTCTCTTGAATAGTTTATTTCGTTTTAGTCACATTTTAGTCACCTGGAATGTTTTAGTGTTAGTCTAGTTTTAGTCGACTAAATCTACGGTTGATTTAGTCAACTAAAATGTATTTTGGCGGGCCTTGATGCCGTCCTATTGGCTGATTTTACACTAGCTGAAAATAGCTGATCTACAAGCGACGCGTGAGCTTGTAGATCTGCTATTTTCAGCATCCAACCAAGTGTAAAATGACTTAAACTGGATCTCTTGTCCACTAGTCCCTTCCTAACATTTTAGTCTAGTTTTTATTTGTTGACGAAATTGTCAGTATATTTAGTCTTAGTTTTAGTCCTCATAGCTACGTTTTAATTTAGTTTTCCTCCGTGAAAAAAGGTAGCCGTCGAACATTTTTCGTTTAGTTTTAGTCGACGAAATCAACACTGGTTTGGGGCACACAATTGGCAGGTGGTGTGATTAATTACCCAGCACCTGTCGCAGCGCACCTGCCAATGAATTGCCCCAAACATCGGTGCTTCCCTGGTCAATCGGTGATGACGTTTGTGGTGACCAGAGGAAGGTTTTGGTAAATTCAGTCCTCTTTGGTCCTCTTTGCCCGGACGGAGTGAAAGGTGTCCGTGTGCGAATGCGGTGAAAAGTGGAGATATTTGAGTAAATACACGTTTTGTGGCAGAACTTTCACCTGGTGTGAAACTAGAGGACAATATCTCAGAATACACGTATAATAAGATCACTGCACGTCATTGGAATCATTTCATGTGAGACGTGAGTACAAACATTTATCACATTTTATGCGGCACATGTTTAATTGATTTTTCAAGCACAACTCAATACAAAAACTGTTAACTGTGAGTGGACGACACCATAAAGCATTACACTTGTTTACAAGAGGGTCCACCTTGTTCAATTCATCATAACATTTAGAGACGTACAAATATAAACTTCTTTATAGCTAAAAAACAGGAAATCATCATTGCAACCAGGAGCGGGTGCAACAGATCTATGGCTGTGATAGAGTTTACATTATGAATGATCAGACATCCTAACAGAGCTCTACTGGCTCACTGGAGGAGGATAAAGCTCCGGTTCTGGGTCCTCTAGGGCTCGCTGCTGTAACAACAGATGGACTCACCTCTCTGATGAGCGCAGAATCAAACCACTGTTTACATTAAATACAGATCAGTCATTTAAATGTTGTCTTTAAATCATGCACGGACCGCTGTGTGTGTGTGTGTGTCGCACACCTTCTACGTCCTCTTAACATCGTCCCTTAATGATGACGTTTGTAGTTTTACGCAGAGGCCGTAAGGAGGTGTGTGCGTGTGCCCATTGGACGGTGATTTGTCTCCCCCTGCTGGTGAAAACAGGATGAGCACCCTGGATATTGTCCACGGTGGAAAAGGTACAGTTCACATTTTGTTATGACTAAAAATATCAATATTGCAAATATAGAAATACTCTCTACGCCCTAAAACTAGTACAGGTCCGGAATTCAACATTTACATTTACTTGAGTAAAAAGTACAAAGGTATTGTATCAAAATGTACTTATAAAGTACTCACTCAGCTTATGCAGAAAGTCCCATTTCAATAGTTCTAAATGTATACAAATAATTAGAAAATAGCAGATCTACAAGCATCAAATATTTAGAAAATAGCAGATCTACAAAAACATTTCTCAAATGTGTCTGTGGCAAATTTTACATTTATTTTTTACATCTGTTTGTTGATTGATTGATTGATTGATTGATTGATTCATTGATTCATTGATTCATTGAAGTATTAACAGTTTTCAGAATCGGCAGATATAACCCTGCAAATAATCGGTGAATCAGTGTCCTGTTTTAAATCCCTTTTGAAAACACACTTTTATAGATTAGCCTTCACTGCTAATCTAATACTTTAGATGTGTTTGTTCCTCCCCTAGCTGCTTATCCCATTTTGACCTGAGATCAGTTTCTAAAAATGTCTTCTACATCCTGACAGTTTTCTGAAAAAGCTATGTTTCTATGTCAGTCGTTATTCGGTTTTTCAAAACCGCTCGGTGGCGCGCTACGAGCTTGTAGATCTGCTATTTTTCAATAGCTAAAGCATAACATAATTGAAATGTATTCTGCTGCATTTCTGCTATTTTCTAGATGTAAAGCACTTTGTAATGCACATTTGAAAGGTGCTATATAAATAA